>NC_048596.1:51784352-52006414 GCF_003668045.3 Cricetulus griseus | reverse complement strand
TGTGCCGCCACTCCCTACGCTGCTGGTGCGCGCTGGCCGGGGGTCCCGGCGCTCTTGGCGCGGGCCCCGCGTTTCTCGAAAAGCCAAAGCGCCTCTCCAATGTTCACAGCGAACGTTCCCGGCCGCGCCCAAGGGCGCAGTGCTGCCAGAACGGGGTGGGGAGGTGCCCGAAATCAGTATTAGGGTTGAGGGCAGGGCGCAGGGAAGTCAGGAAGGACGCGCAGGCCGCTCGCCCTGGCCGGGGGCCCAGTTCCATGCGGCCTCGCACGCCTGCGAGTGCGGCTCTCAGCTCCCGGTTTGCTGGCTGTTGGGTCCAAATTGGTATTCTCGGCCTCTCAGAGGCCCCGGCGGCGGACTGGAGCAAAGCGGGGGGCGGGACGCGGGCGGAGCGTCGGAGCCCAGTCAGCTGCGCCAGCTTCCCGGCTCAGGGGACAGCGCATCCATGCCTTTGAGACCCGGGTCATAAAGGGATTAGCACTTTTTTTCCTTAGCCTCTCCCGCTCAGAGAGCTTCTGTTTCCTACCCAGTGAAAGCGGCGGGCACACTCTAGGTCCAGTGCCAGCACGGTGCAAGCCCGGGGTACTGGGGCGGTTGGTCTCTATTACTGCCCTCACTGAACGTGATTTGTCTTCGGTGGATGCGACACCGGTTCTCAGCGCCCAGGGCTTAAGGCCGGCCTTGGCCTCTTTTGCTCTTACTCATGGTGCCAGAAGGGCCCCTCAATCTCCCAGGCAGGTCCGAGAGGGATGTATAGATTTCATTCTCCCGTGGAGAACAGGTGGTCCCGAGATCAGGCCCCTTTTTGCTCTTTGTATTTTGTTTTGAAACTGTATTTAATGCTTTTTATATGAAAGGGAGAGGGGAACTGGCCCAATCACCCTTATGTGCAAATGTCTTATTTATTATGCGTGTTATCAGAGATAAGCTGTGAGGTGGTGGAGGAAAGACAGAGATGGGAGTATGGCCAGGGGATTGGGAGGATACTAAATATCCCCTGGCCTTGTTTCTAGGTCCAGTGTCTGCTCTTCACTAAGGGACGCCACTGCAGGCACTGTGCCCTCCTTTCAAAGTCAGGGTGCAGTGGTCAGAGGGTGGGACTTGGGAGGGGCCCTGGGTTCTGGGGCCAGTGCAGCCCCTGTGGTGAGAAAACAAGAAAAAGAAATCCCTTCTCTCACCTGCCAGAGCCCAGCTCAAGGTTCAAGTGCCTCAGGCCCAGTTCCCTAGACTTCCTGGTCGAATTGGATTTTATACCACGGATTTTATAGCATTTTTATATAATTTAATTCAAAATTGTCAGTAGGAAGGGACCTTGGCGATCACAAATTGATCCCTTTTGGAGAGAGGAGCAAAATTCCAAACCCCAGAAATTACTTAAGCCAGCTAGGAACAGGTCAAGAACTAGAATTAAAATCTCAACTCCCAGTCCAGTGAGCTTTGTAACTATGTTGCATTGCTTCCAATCTGGCAAGTTACCAAGGTTTCTTTACCCATTGAGCTTGCCAAGGTGTAGTTTGTTGGGCACTGCAGACCCACAGTACTTGTGACTCCCGAGGTCAGCAAAACATTGCACTTCCTGGGAATGAGGATGAAGGCAGCTTTCAGCACTGCAGGCCTGTGAGAGATCAGGCTTACCTCGCCTGGGACAGAGGTTTCTGCAGCAGAAGGCTGCTCAGTATTAGTGCTTGTTTTGAAGCCATCAGGTATTCTGGAACGGCTGCTGGCTCAGTTTAATTCCAGTTTTGACCAGCCAGGATTTTGGAGACTATTAGAATCTTGAGGACAGAGATTATGGATTGTGCCAAACTGGGCACTGACCTTTTTTACTTTTCATCATGCATGTTTTTAACAGTATTCTCTCCCACCTCTACACCACTATTTAGAAAGAGTAGGCAAAATCGGAGCTGCTGACTGTCATCGCCAGAGCTCACTGCTTAAGTCCTGGTTGATGGGGCAGAGGAAGCTCCCAGGCTAGCATCATGTTAGGCACCCTTGGGCCCACCTGATGACAATATCAAAAGGGTGGGACCCACAATGCATTTTGATAGGCCTTTCCCAAATATCTGCAGCTCCCAAGGAGGTTGTCTGGCAAGTACCTCTGCAGTGATTCTACCATGACTGGACCTATGGCCCAAAGGGTCAAGGGGTTGGTGGGTCTCCTCCCTCAGGATTCTGATTGAACAGGTGAAATTCCTTCATTTTTGTTTTGTTAATGGTATGCTTGCTATTATGGCCCATATGTAAATGTTACTCTGGATACATATTTATATGCCATGTTACTTAGTGACACTATTCAAACATTTGTATGTGTATTTGTGAAGTCTGCATCAGTCATTTAAAAAGTATTTCAGCCTAAGTTTTCCCGAGAGGTATGTTGAATAAAGTCTTAAAAGTCCAGCATGAGTCACAGCCAACTTAGTTTTGGGGCAGAGGAGTGAGAGTCGAGTTCTGATGTCAGACCAGATGTTTCAGTTTTTGGCTGCATGTGGTTTACAGGCTGCTTCCTACGGTAAGTGGGGACCCTTCCCATTCCCAGGCTGGTGAGAGGCTGAAGCAGGCCCTTTCACCCAAGTCACTTCTAAGGTCACCTTTTATGGAGACTCTAACTTCATTTTAGAAACCAAACGCAGTGCAGCTTTGCTCAGTGCTGTGGGAATCCTTGCAATCTTGGGAGTTTGTTTAGAAAGTTACCGGAATGAGGGTGGGAGTGAGTGAAAGCCTTTTGCTCTCACTTCACCCAAACTGTAAAAAGAATAAAGTTGCAGACTGATGAGACAGTCACTGTGTTCTTTATTTATAATTAATACATCAACTTGCAGTTTTACAGGGACCAAAAGAGCTCCTTGAGGCTACTGTATTTTTATGCTGCACGCACAGACACGTACACAATTTCATTAGTAACTTTTTCACCTATAGATTTTTCTTAAAAAAAAAAATTACTATGTGGCACAAAAATCTTTCCAATTATTTTAACAGCAGCAACAAAGAAAAGAGCCAGGTGTGGGGACTTCCAGTGCAGAATGGGTCCCTTGTTGGGAGGCCCCAAAGACCATCAGTGCATTCATTTCCTGGGAGGGCAGAGGATGGCGATGGAGTGTGTTCTACAATGGAAACCCGAAAATTCAAAATGGACAAGGGCAGAGAAACTAAGAAAATGGAGTAAGGCATTTTACCTATCAAAATCCTTAAGTCATTTCCCAAAAGGAGGGTAAAGAGGTTCCTTTCCTACTTTTAGTCACAGAACTTTGTGACCATTGAAGAGCTCCCAGCTTTTCCTCACAATAGGTAGGGCTGAGAAGTGAAGGAACTCTTGGATGCCGGTTTGCAAGCAGACTGGAATTTCTATGCTGAAGAAGGGCAATGCAAGGTCTCAAACAGAAATCAAGATCCCCAGTCAATCATAAATTATTCTGTTGTCTATCAACATCTCCTGGTCCTGCCTGGCTACCCACAACCTAAAACTTCTTGAAAATACTCTTCAAATGAGCACCGTGGGCCATGGTAGGAACTATGTCATAAATGTGTCTGAAAATGGAGATCCCCTCAGAACAACACTCACTCACAAGCTACCTGTCACGAGTCTGGAAATGTACCTCCCCCTCTAACCAACTGAGGCCTCTAGACTACAGACACATGACCTGTAGCCAATGGGAATTCAGTCCTCAGGCTAAACTTGCAAAGCACAGGTGGCCACAGCAGTGGAGAAAGCAGCAGGGAAGACACAGAAGGAAGGCTTTTTGTGTTCTTGTGCCTCATTCCCCACAGACTAAGACAGGGTTACAATAACTCAATGGCTGGGAGCCCACATGCAGATTATTTTTCTTAAGTTTATAGCAGTGTACAGCAGTTACAGACATTTATTTCATAATAAGAAAAGTACAACCATATTTATTAAACTTGAGGTAAGGTGGGCAGGGAAAAGAGGGAGAAGCACATTCTGGAATGATTTCTCAAACCAACACTCACATTGGTATCCCAGACCAATGGCTTGGACACTGCCCTCCCAGCTGGCAGAGCCCTTCCTTCTCTAGAAGAGCAGCAGGAAGATGACTGCTGCCCTCCTGCTGACTGCTCCACCCTACTCTGTTCCCTCTGTACTTCTCAGATGGCATTCTGGAAAAAGGGAATTACCTCTATCACCTGTAAGTTATTTAGAGTTGACAGTTCTTTCATTAGGGAGAGTGGCTGCTTAGCTCTAAGGCAGGAAGGTAGGACTGGAGGGCTGCACAAACCCAATGGAAGGAATCCCACTCCTGCCCCAGACAATTCATAAGTTAATCATTATTTCCTAGCTTAAAAATAAGGGCAAAAATATAAATGGGAACTGCATAAGAGTCCTTGAAACTGGATAGAGGACCCTAGAGACATTTCTCTCTTCTTTCTCCCCTTTCACGGTACAGGTAAAAGCTCTACCACTGTTATGGTCTGATTAATTCTATTAATTTGATTCACTCCTTATTCTTTTGGGTTCTAAGAGACCAGTTCTTTTTTTCAGTCTAACACATCTTGTGCTTGGTACTGAGGGTAAAGGGAAAAGCAGGGGAGAGAACACCAAATTAAAAAGAACAAACAACTTGGAACCAGGCTCAAGCTGACACTGAGCAAGTTCCTTCATGGTACAAGTGACGATGTTATAACTATTAAATGGCGTTTTAGTAACTGTTGCACTTCTGGTTTCCATGTGCTTATTCTGCCTTTTTTTTGGCGATTCCGGGAAGCTTTGCTTGGATCCTATTAAGAAAAGAAGAAGAAAACTGAAAACATTTGTTTTAAATATGCATTTGTTCTAGGTTTGTATTTCCTCCAGGATATCAGGTAGGGCTCAGCTATTGTCTGCCTGGAGGTCCCACCACACTGTCCTTGAACTCAAATACAGATCCATTTGCTTCTGCCTCCCAAGTCCTGGGATTACAGGTGTTTACCACAATGCCAGGATCTAAGCTTCACATTATTTAGTTACTAGAAACGACAGGGAGGAGTTGTCTTAACTTGGATACATATGAGAATAAAATAGGATTAAATAACCAAAAATTATATGACAGCCAAAGTATTTCCCTTGATGACTTTCTTGAGAGTTCAAAGATAGGATATTTAAGTTCAAGGCCAGCCTGGGCTGTATAGCAAGACCCTGTCTCTAAACCAAAGAAAACAAAACAAAACAAAAAAACCCAAAACCGGCCCAACAACCGAAACAACCAAAACAATAAAATTCAAAGATGATGATGCTTTTTTGTTGTTTGTTTGTTTGAAACAGGGTTTCTCTGTATAACAGCCCTGGCTGTCCTAGAACTTGCTCTGTAGAACAGGCTGGCCTTGAACTCACACAGATTCTCCTGCCTCGGCCTTTCCAGTACTGGGATTAAAGACAAGCACCACCACTGCCCACCCAAAGATGTTTCTTAACAAGAGGCTCAGATATATAAAACTATCTAAGGTTTTATTCAGAGTGAAAATTACTTTTGACAGTAACATTTTATAATGGAGTGTAGAAATTATGGGGGGATGGGTATAGTATATATGGGAAATGGTCAACATGGTCCCTAAGTGTACTTACTTTTCAACAATTGACTTGGTCTGATCCCGGGCAATCCCAACATAATGATCAATCTGCGTCTTTTAAGAAAGGAAGGAAGGAAGGAAGACTCAGAACCAGCGGGGCAACACAGGGGCTAAGAATTTTCTTGAAGGTTCCTCCCACACCCCAAGACAGGGTTTTGCTGTTGTGGAACTCGCTCTGTAGACCAGCTGTTCTTGAACTCAGATCTGCCTCTGCCTCCCCAGTACAGGGATTAAAGGTGTGCACTACCACGACCTGGCTGCCTTTTTTAAAATTACAGTATTTTTTCACACAATATATTTTGGTAATATTCTTCCTTGCCTTATGAAAAACTCCACTAGTCACTATTCTGGAAAATAAAAATGTCTAGATTTCAAAGAATTACAAGTTTCTGTTTTCAGATTTCAATTTATACAACACTTCAAAATAAAAATCACCCCTCATTTGTAGAGTAGAACGTATGCGGCATTTCCTTTATTACACTGAAGTATCTTTTTTGAGTACTAGAAACTGCAGATTTAATCTACATTCTGTAGTTGTTATGTGTTATAGCTCCTGGGCATGATTAACTCATTTAATATGAAAAAGCCCCAAATCAACTTTTTCTACATAGCATCTCTTCACCTTCCTTTTTTGGAAACAATAATTCACCCCCATGACACAGAACACCTATCCTAGGCCTTCAGTCTTTGCTGGGAGACATGACTCTCAGTCTATTACTTTCTTTAAAATGAATCCAAGTCATTCACACATTTGCTTCCAGACAAATGCCTACCTTGTACTTCTCATAGACAATTGGGACGCTGAAAACAAGCAGCTCGGCTGTAAGACAGAATCAAAAGATGGCAAATGTGAGAAACTCAAGCAACACAGACATTTCTTCATGAGTACAAGGAAACAGAGAAAAAAAAAAAAAAAAAGAGGACAGCAGCCAGGAGAGAGATCAGGGTAGTGTTAAAAACCCAACAGGCTGCTTGCTTTCTTTGTATGACAGGCATCAACTTCTAAAATACAAAAGTGGCTTCTAAAAGCAAGGTCCCTAACTAAATCTAAACAACCCCTTACTTACAGTTACTTTGAAATCCACCACCACCACCCCCTCCCCGCTCTGCCCCCAGCCGGCCGGGTTTCTCTGTGTAGCCCTGACTGTCCTGGAACTCATTCTGTAAACTAGGCTGGCCTCAAACTCAGAGATCCTCCTGCCTCTGCCTCCCCAGAGCTGGGATTAAAAGCATGAGTCACTACTGCCCAATTCACTTTGAAATTTCCACTCTGATATTTCTTTGTCAGACCATTTAATAAAACACAGAGCTATGAGCCCAGGTTACTCCAACATCTAACACATACCCTAGACACCATAGGCTGGCCATGGAGTAAGTGGTTATGCCGTGTGCAAGTTCTTTAAGCAAGCACTCTACTCCTGGGTTACTTTTTTTTTGAGACAGGTTTCTCTGTGGTTTTGGAGCCTGTCCCGGAACTAGCTCTGTTTCGAAGAGATAAGAGCAGAGGGAGAGCTCTCAGAGGGAGAGCTCTCACCTTTGAAGGACATTTGTTGGGGAATATTATTATTATTATTATTTATTACTACTACTACTTTTGTTTTTTTCCAGACAGGGTTTCTCAAACTCACAGAGATCAGCCTGCCTCTGCCTCCCAAGTGCTGGGATTAAAGGCCTGTGCTGTCACTGCCACCTTTTTTTTTTTTTTTTTTTTTCAATTGAGGGTCTCATATGTCCTAAGGGGGTCTAGAACTCATTATGAAGCTTAGCATGATACTGAATTCTGATCCTTCTGTTTCCATCTACCGAGTGCTGGGATTATACCAAGTGTGTATTTATGCCCGGCTTCCCCAGTTCATTTTGTAACTTTCACTTGAGACAGGGTCTTATTAAGTGGCCGGTACAGGTTTGATCCTTCTGCCTCAGCTTCTTCTTCCTTCTTCTCCCTCCTTTCTCCTCCTCCTTCTTTTTTGGTTTTTCGAAACAGGGTTTTTCTGTGCAGCTTTGGAGCCTATCCTGGCACTCTTTCTGGAGACCAGGCTGGCCTTGAACTCACAGAGATCCGACTGCCTCTGCCTCCTGAGAACTGGGATTAAAGGTGTGCGCCACCAACGCCAGGCCTGCCTCAGCTTCTTGAATAGCAGTGATTATAAGTCTGTACCATTTGGTCCAGAATTTACACCTGAGACTTAGAGAATACTTTAAGAAATAAACACATAGACACACACTTTCCTTGTGACCTTACCAAGAATCAGAAGGGTGATCCCATTAAAAACAGCACCAACATAGGTCATCAGCCACATGGAGACAGCCAGCTGTGAAGGCCAATGTCAGAGGGTTAGGCAAGAATAATGGTAACTCAGTTCAGGCTGTATGACACACTGTATGACTTGCATTTTATAGTCAGAAAACTCTCACTGTCTTGGTGTGAAGCTGATGACTGCTGTTTCAATGCTACTCTTAAGAGGGAGGCAACAATTTTTTCTGTTGACACCAACTTCCCTTTAACAGGCTTTTCTCTTGTCTGGTAAAATCCTATATTCCTTGTTTGACCTCTGAATCATAGCCCAGCAACCAACCTTCAAGGAGTCAACCAGATCTTCTACCAGGAAGAGACGAATGATGAGTTTGAGGGCTCTGTTGACATGCACCATTGCAGCATTCATGTAGTTGTGGAAAGCTTCTGAGGAGAGGGTAATATCCACATCCAGGTAGGCCCTTCCAAGGAAGAAAAAATAGTCACATATACAACACATAAGGGAAAATTCTTCAACAACAGACACAGTGTTTTGTGTTTTTATGGTTTTTTTCGACAAAGGGTTCCTCTGTATGAAAGTTCACGCTGTCCTGGAACTCACTCTGTAGACCAGGCTGGCCTAGAACTCACTGAGATCTGCCTGCCTCAGTCTCCCGAGTGCTGGGATTAAAGGCGTGTGACATCACTGCCAGTGATGTCACAGTGTTTTCGTTTTTGTTTTTTTTTTTTTTTTAACGAGAAAATGGCATTCTAGAAATCTTTAAGGGACACAGCTGTCCTTTAGTGGATAAAAAATATGCCAATTATCTGTGAATTGTAGGGCTTTTATGTATAATGAAGGACTATCTAGAGTGGACATATCAAAATCATTCTGTGGGAATGTAGATCATATAGCATAAGCCTTTGCCTAGCAGGAATGGGATCCTGGGTTCAATCCCCAACATTACAAAACAAGCAAAAACATAAAATTCATTTGTATGTGCATACCCATGTGGAGGTCAGAGAACAACTCTGGGTGTCATTTCTCTAGCACTGTCCACAATTTGTTGTTGTTGTTTGTTTCTCTGCATAACAGCTCTGGCTGTCCTGGAACTTGCTCTGTAGACTAGGTTGGCCTGGAGCTCAGAGATCTGCCTGCCTCTGCCTCCTAGCTGAGATTAAAGGCGTGGGCCACAACCACCCGGCTCTGTCCACCATTTTTAATAAACTTTTTTTTTTTTTTTTTTGAGACAGTTTCTCACTGGCCTAGAATTCACTAATCAGGCTAAGCTAACTGGCTAGTAAGCCCCAGGGACCTGCTACCTGCTATCTGCTATCTCCTCCTCTCCTATACAAGTGAGCACCTTCTAGCTTTCTAAAATACATTGTTTTATTTTTAACACAGTGTGTGTGTGTGTGTGTGTGTGTGTGTGTGATGGTTTGAACAAAAATGGTTCCCATAGGTTCATAGGGAGTGGCACTATTAGGAGGTGTGGCCTTGTTGGAAGAAGCATGTAACTGGGGTTGTGTTTTGTTTGAGGTTTCAGAAGCTCAAGCCAGGCCCAGTGGCTCATAATCTCTTTTCCTGTTGCTGGCAGATCCAGACGCAGAACTCCCAGCTCCTTCTCCAGCACCATGTCTGCCTGGGTACCACCATGCTTCTTGTCATGATGATAATGGACTGAACCTTAGAACTAAGCCAGATCCAATTAAACATTTTTCTTTATAAGAGTTGCTGTGGTCATGGTGTCTCTTTACAGCAATAAGACATTGACTAAGACAGTGTGTATGTTTCTGTACATGTACAACACCATGGTACACATGTAGAGGTCAGAGAATAGCTTGTGGCAGTTGGTTCTCTCCTTCCATCATGTGGGTCCTGGGGACTGAACTCAGGTTGTCAAGCTGGAAGGCAAAAACCTTTACCTGCTAAGCATCTCTCTGGCTAAGAAAGACCCTTAACATGTTTCAGAACACCCAGAGCTATACAGACAGATCTTGTTTCAAATAAGCACCATCAAAACAAATCTAAAAGGATAAAGAGAGTAGGGACTACAGCTCGGTGGTAGAGCACTTACCTAGCATAAGGTAAATTTAATTTAAAAAGGGGGGGGCAAGAAAGACTTAAAAGGGTAGTGAACATGAGTATGCTAGGGCTGGAAATTATACAACACACTCTGTGTTTTGTTTTTAAAGGGTGAGATTTAGCCGGGGTTGGTGTCGCACACCTTTAATCCCAGCACTCCGGAGGCAGAGGCAGGTGGGTGGTTCTCTGGGAGTTCGAGGCCAGCCTAGTCTACAGAACAAGTTCCAGGACAGCCCAGGCTACACACAGAAACCCTGTCTTGAAAAACCACACACACACACACACACACACACACACACACACACACACACACACACACTTACAATAAGAATTTAAGGGCACATATGACTTAAGTTATCCCTTCTATTTCCAAACAGAATGTAAAAGCACCAGGAAAGAGCCAGTGGGCTATTCCAGAGAGGTCATAGCAGCGGTCTTTCTCTGAGACAAAGGGTTTTTATTGTATTTATTTTTGTTTTATTTATTTATTTATTTGACACAGGGTTTCTCTGTGGAGCCCTGACTATTCTAGAAGTCACTTTGTAGACCAGGCTAGCCTTGAATTTGGAGATCCTGAGTGCTGGGATTAAAGGCATGCAGTACCACTACCAGGAGACAAAGGGTTTTATAAAGTTGTTGTTTACTAAAATTCAAATGCAAATTTTTATGGGCAAAGAATTTCAACAGCACAAACACGAGGAATCATTTGTTAAAGCTACAGTACAGCCAGAAAGGCATTAAAATTTGCCAAAAGATTGGGTTCTGGGATGCCCTCTTCTGGCCTGCAAGGGCACCACACACATATACTGCACAGCCATACAATTCAGGCAAAACACCCACATACAAAAAAAAAGCCCCCAGGGGCTGGAGAGATGGCTCAGTGGCTAAGAATACTAGCTGCTGTTCCAGAAGACCTGAGTTCAATTCCTGGAACCCATAAGGCAGCTGGCTCTCCAGTTCCAGGGGATCTGACACCCTCACACTGACAAATGTGCACATAAAATAAAAATAAACAAGTAAAATATTCTTTAAAAAATTGCCCCCAGACCCAGGGAAACTACACAAGAGCTAAAGTAAATCAGAAATACAATCCAGAATTAACACAGAGTAAACTCCTGGTTCCAGAATTAGTTCAAAACTGTTTCTGGGCTTTACTATATAGGGCTGAAAAACCAACACAGTGGCTGACTGAGCCCTGGGCAAGCTACTTTGTGCCCTGCTCAGGATTTGCAGCTCTCTTTATCCTTAAAGATGAGCCTCTAGCTAGTTTAAAGTCCTTAGATACTAACCGGATCACTTCTTTTTTTTTTTTTTTTTTTTTTTTTTCTTTTTTTTTTCTTTTTTGAGACAGGGTTTCTCTGTGTAGCTTTGGAGCCTATCCTGGCACTCGCTCTGGAGACCAGGCTGGCCTCGAGATCGCCTGCCTCTGCCTCCCGAGTGCTAGGATTAAAGGCGTGCGCCACCAACGCCAGGCCTGATCACTTCTTAGGGTGAATGCAAGGTATTTAGGTGATGTTTCTGCCATCAATCAGCTGCAAGAGGTAGGTCAGAACTTCACACCTGAGCAATCTCAGCAAACTGTGGATTGTGATTTTGACTTACTTGAATGGATGGCCTTCTTCTGATTTCTGCACAGCTTGAATGACAGACTTGTAGACTCTGAAGCTGATGGTGACGGAGAGAAGAGCCAGGATGAGGTAAGAGACCACACTGATCACACTGAAAGCTGCCAGGGAGAGCAGCATGATCAGCGTGGTGCCAAAGACAAACCCAGTCTTCTTCACATCTCGCCAGAAAATCAGATCACGTACTGCCAAGAGAGGGAGTAGAAGTTAGAGAACCCAGGGCAACCATGTCTGTGCTGGACACGCTGCAGAGCAGTGTGTCCACCAGCACATATATGCACTATGCCTACTACAGAGATGGGAGACTAAGCATTTATTATTGCTACTGGGTCCACTGGGGTAAAGTGTCATCAATCTTTAACTTTTTTTGGCAGAAAAGATAATAGAGGTCATGGTAGTGACTCCATGGCAGACTGCTTGTTTACCAAGTGAGGTCCTGGGTTCTACAAGGAGTAGGGGTGGTAAGGGTAGCACAGATAGAAACATTTTAACAGCTGCTGACTACATGAAACAAACAAGTCAGACTATATGTGTCAGGATATTGAGACAGGAGGATCACTTGAGCCCACAGTTCACCAGAATAGACAACATAGCAAGACCCCATCTCAATCAGTCCATTAAATTAGACAATGCTTATAAAATGGTTAGATCCCAGACTCAAAGCCAGCACTTCGTGAAATGTACAAGTTGGGGTAAGAGAGAAAGTGGTGATAAAAACAGACCATCCTACTTGAAACACCAGTCTTTGTCTTAATCTGAAAACAGAAGGGTTATAAGTAGGAGACTATACTTACCCAAACCACAATGTATGTGCATGCACAGAACTGAGAAATCAAGGGCCTTATGAATGCTGAGTAAAACCACCTTCTTACTGAGCTACATATTTGTGGTCCTTTGAGGTACTGTTTTTGAAGTGATTTTTAATTGACACATTTGGGTGTGGTGCACATGTATATGAGGAAGCCAGGAGAGGCTTCAGTGTCATTTTTGAGACAAGAGTTTTTCTGTGTATCCCTGACTGTCCTGAAACACACTCTGTACACCAGGCTGGCCTCACAGGAATCTGCCTGCCTTTGCCTACTGAGTGCTGGAATTTAAAGCTAAACAAGCCAGGCAGTGGTGGTGCACACCTTTAATCCCAGTGCTTGGTTGGATCACTGTGAGTTAGAGGCCTGCCTGGTGTACAAAATGAGTTGCTAGGATTGTTACTCAGAGAAACCCTATCTCAAACAAACAAAAAACAAAACAACAAAAACAGGGTCTCTCACTGTTCTGGAGTTTGCTAACAGGGTATGCTGAGCCCCAGTGTGGTGGTATCTTGTTTATACAAATAAAGCATGGCTCTGGATTGCTCCTTCTGCCCCATGTTGGGCAACAATATGTAACATGAGTTCTAATAGGTCTTAATAATAAAAGCCAGGAGTCAGACACAGGGGAAAATGCTGAGAGGAGTCAGGGAGGAGGAGGAGGAGCAAGCCAAAGCCACCTTTACCTCACTAGCTTCCCAGTGGAAGAGAGAGAACAAGTTCCTGTTTTCTCCCGCCTATATTTCTTTCTCTGTTCAGCCTTCTCACTTCCTGTCTGTCTGTACAGACCTCCAGACCTCTATGGCTCGCTAGTGGCAAGCTCCACCCTCTGATCTTCAGACACACTTTATTTGTACAAACAAGATATCACTGCACCCCAGGGATCCACCTGTCTCCCCTCTCTGTCCCCAGCACTAGGATTATAAACCTTCCTCCTCTCCTTCTTACACTAATTGTGGATTCTAGGGATTAAACTCAGGCCCAGAACTTTACTGAGCCATCTAGCTCTTTGGTATCCTGGCACCTCTTTATTTTTGGTTTCATTATTTTGGGTTATTTTTTATACCCCAACATTGAGCTCCTGATCTCCTAAGAGCTGGAATTTTAGGCCTGTAACACCCATCTGTCCAATACATTAAAAAAAAAAAAATCTTGACACAGGGAAATTGCCTAGCCTGGCCTTATAAAAATGGACAAGGCTTCTAGAATTGGACAGATCTGAGTCTTGGAAGGAGAGGTTCTGTGATTCCTGACAGAACAACTGCAGTGGTTTTGCAAATCAGGGGAAAACAGGGTGCCACTTAGGTGCACATGACTGAACTGAGACTATACAAGAAAACTAAACAGAACCAGGCCTACTAAAGGGGACCAGTACTAAGCAGGACAATTCCTACGGTCAGAGTTCAGGTACATACACATATCAAAATTCATTATGTCTGTAAGTGTAGTTTCAATACAAAATGCAGAGAGGCTCCATGTCACCACCAGCAGAACAAATAGATGGTATGTGCTCCTAGGATATGACATATCCTAGGACATGATCCTGTTTCTATAGAGTTCTAGGCACAAATACATACCTTGTATTTAAAGAGAAAATAACTGAACATACACAACTGGAGAAATATACTCTAAAACAACTATCTATCTATCTATCTATCTATCTATCTATCTATCTATCTATCTATTTTTGGTTTTTGCAGACAGGGTTTCTCTGTGTAGCTTTGGAGCCTACCCTGGCACTTGCTCTGGAGACCAGGCTGGCCTCGAACTCAGAGATCTGCCTGCCTCTACCTCCTGAGTACTGGGATTAAAGGCGTGCGCCACCAATGCCCGGCCTAGCTATCTATATTCTTAGAAGCTAGTATAACATATAAACAACAGGGGGCTAGAGAGATGGCTTAGAGGTTAAGAATACTAGCTGCTTGCTCTTCCGGAAGACCCTCAAGTTCAGGTCCCAGCATTCTCGAAGGGTAGTTCACAACTTCAGTTCCAGGGGATCTGATGCCTTCTTTTGACTTCAATGGGCACCAGGCACACACATGGTGCACATATATACACGCATGCAAAACACTCAGAAGCTGTAAAAGGCCACTGTGTCCTCACGGACTTTACTGCCATCTGCTGCAAAGTTGTCAGAAAAGATAGTCAAACCGACAATGATTACACATGTGACTAGTGCCCCCTGGAGGTATGCAGAATATAAACTGCATAACAGAACAGAAAGGCCCTCAAAATAATCAGTGTGGGAATTAGGGTCTGGGCCAAAAGAGGATTTACTGATGAAAGAGGGAACAGCAGATAAAGGGCATCAATAGGCTGATCTACATCAACCCTCACAGCTTGTTCCTTTGCTCCTTCAGGCCCCAGCCCATTACTTCCTGTCCTACTACACACTCTGTATCTATATGCCTTTACAGCTCTATTTCTCCTCAGAGCACCCTATGTGCTTCCAACAGTCTCCTCAAACTTGTGGCAGGTCCAGCTGGTAACCCAGAGCCAGCATGACTACAGCTTTCATCCACTTCCTGACACTGCCCCTCACACAGGAATATGTCAAATGGAGACTAAGCAGTCTCAGCACACAACAAAAAAAGGGGGGAGGGGGGTCTGGCAAGGCCTTTGGAAACTTTTACCTCTCTGGGTCTCTGGTAAAGTTAGGAGGAAGAAAAATATGAGAAAAAAAATGTAAGAAACAGAGCAGCAGCTGTCAGCTCTCAAAGTTTAATATATGAAGCCATTAGATCGGATGTTCGGTTTATAGCCAGGAAACCAGCAAGAGGCTGCAGTGGTTCTGTTTCCATAAATCTATTTTTTATTTTTATTCATTTGTTCCCACTGCCAGTACAACTTTTAAAATAGCAAATTAGCTAAGTACACCTGCAATCCTTGGGGGTGGAGGCAGGAGGGTCAGGAGTTCAAAGTTATCTTCACATCCCAATCAGCTGAGATTAGAGGTATACACAAATTACCAAGCCGGTGGTGGCATTATGCCTTTAATCCCAGCACTCAGGAGATAGAGGCAGGTGGACCTCTATGAGTTCCAGGACAGCCAGAGCTGTAACACAGAGAAACCCTATCTCGAAAAACTAAAAATAAATAATCTCGAATATATGGTGTTAAGGATCAAACCAAGGACTTCCTGTATGCTAGACAGGCACTCTATCAACAGAGCTGAATCTCCTCTTCCCACTTTTTTCACTTTTTAATTTTGAGGCTAGCCTTGGGGTTTTGACTGACTCAGCTTCTTGAATAACTGTGATTAAAAAGCCTGTGCCACCATGTGTATCTCTTTCAAGGGATGGGAAAGAAGACAAGAGGGGCTAATATGGTATGAATCTGACCAAAACTATACATATATCTCATATATGTATATGAAATGTCACAAAGGAATTCATCATTAGCCTCTTTAGCTGGTAATGTACAAAGTTCTGAAGTACATGAGTTTTCAAGCCTTTGCCATCAAATGAACAGCTGGGTGATCTGGGACAAGATGCAGAACTTCTGTTCTCAATGTAAGACAGGGATGCTGCAGGATTGAATGGTGAATGTGGGAGCACCAGAGCACCGCTGAGTAGGTAGCTAGTGACTAATGTTAGCTATTAGTACTCATTTTGCTGTTAGTCTCAGCACACTTACAATGGAAAACTGATAAGCAAATGTTTGCCAAAGAACTAAAAGTTTTTTTTTTGTTTTGTTTTTGTATTGTTGCTAACAGGATTGGGGGATCGGAAAGGAACTTTTAACTAAATTTCTTTTGAAAACTTCTATTTAGAGCCAGGTATGTTGTTAATTCCAGCACGGGGGAGACAGAGGCAGGAGGATCTCTGAGTTCACAGCCAGCCTTGTCTACAGAGTGAGTTCCAGGGCTTCAGAGAAACCTTGTCTTGAAAAATAAACGAAAGAAAATTTTATTTAAAGATTTTATTATTTTTATTTCATGTGTAATCTGTGCTATGCACTGTTTGTGTGCAGTTTCCATGGAGGCCAGAAGACAACATTAGCTCTCAGGGAACTGTAGTTACAGATGGTTGTTAGCCACCATTTAGGTGCTAGGAATCAAACCCTTGTCTTCTGGAAGAGTAATCAGTGCTCTTAAGCACTGAGCCATCCCTCAAGTCTCATTAGTTATTTTTCTATGCTTCTGAGAATATTTATGTTGCTGGTGAATTACAAGCTATTCCTCCCTACTTCCCACGTCTTCTATAATATGGCTGTGATAACTATTCTTAGTTATCAACTTGACTATGTCAACTTAACTACAAAGAAGTGGCAAGACCTACTTTTAATATGGATCTTTTGAGATGGGAAGATCTACCTTTAATCTGTGCCACACATTCTGCTGGCAGCCTATATAAAGGACATGGAACAAGGAAGCCTTGGATGATTGCTTGTTCTCCCTCTTGCTGGCAAGTCTATTCCTTCACTGGCATATGAGCCTACGTTTTTTTTTTTTTTTTTTTTTTTGAGATTCTGATGAACTCTGAAGACTGGATGAAATGTCCAGCCTCATGGACTGAACAACTACTGGATTCTTAGACCTTCTGTTGGCAGACAGCTATTGTTAGATTAGCTGAACCACAACAGGTAAGCCATTTTAATAAATCCCTTCCATATGTGTGTGTGTATATGCACACATATTTTTTTTCATTCTATAAGTTCTGTTTCTCTAGAGAACTCTAATACAGTGACCATACTACTTTAAAATAATAAGTTTAGATGTAAAATGGACTTATTCACAATCCTTGAGCAGTTACAATTCGTTCAGAAAATTCACTATAAACAAAAAGCCAATGGGGCTAGAGAAATGGCTCAGTAGTTAAGAATGATTGTTATTCTTCTAAGAGACCAGAGTTCGATTCTCAGCACTGACATCAAGCAGCTTGTAACTATCTCCAGTTCCAGAGGATCTGATGCCTCTTCTGGCCTCTACAGGGACCTGGCCCCACATAGCGTGGCACCCCCCGACACACAAATACAAATTAAATCTCACCCCCCCCCAAAACCTTGCTATAGTAGCGTGACCCAAAAACAAAACATTTATCTCATGTGCAATATATTTAAAACCAGCGTTAGCATAGGAAATGTGGCCAGACAACGAATATCTCTAAATGATTTCTCCCCCCCCCTCTTTTCTTTCTGAGGCAGGGTTTCTCTGTATTGCTTTGGAGCCTATCCTGGACCAGGCCTGCCTCTACCTCCCAAGTGCTGGGATTTAAGGCGTACACCACAACACTCGGCTTCTCTAAATGATTTCTAATGATAAAATTGCAGCTTCAATTATATTGAGATGGAAACAACAGCATAACTTAATGCATATTCACATGTTAAAGTGTCATATTTCTTTCTTTTTTTTTGGTTTTTCAAAACAGAGTTCCAGTGTAACAGCTCTGGCTGTCTTGGAACTTGCTCTATAGACCAGGCTGGCCTCAAATTCACAGAGATCCACCTGCCTCTGCCTCCCGAGTGCTGGGACTAAAGGTGTGCACCACCACCGCCTGGTAATATTTATTTCTATGAGATGAAAACAATGGCAAAATCTAAATTCCATCTGGACTTTCCTTTTCAGCATACTGCACTGTTGCTGCTGCAAGACAAAAAAGAAAAATATACTAAGGAAAGCCCAGGTAAGCATGCCTACAGAAACCCATGCTCAAACCTTAGCTAAGTCAAGGGAGCAATCAGGGAATGTTTTGTATTCCTGGCTTTTTATTTTACATTAATTTAATGTGTGCATGTTCATGAGGGGGGGTGGAGGGGAGGAGAGGGAGGGAAAAGGAGACAGAGACAGAGACACTTTCAGGGGTTGGTGTTCTTCAACCATGTGGGTTATGGGCATGAACTCAGGTTGGGCTTGATATTTACCTACTGAGCCATCTCAATGGCATTCCTTGGCCTTGTATGTTGGTTCATAAACTTAGGAAAAAGAAAAGTTGTCTGCCATAAATTATATATACATACTAGTTCCACGCCATTAAAGCAAACAGTAATACAATCAGTGGAATCTTTTATACCAATAGGATTTTATTTATTTATTTTTGGTTTTTCAAGACAGGACTTCACTGTGTAATTCTGGAACTCACTCTGTAGACCTGGCTGGCTTAACTCACAGAGATCCACTTGCCTTTGCCTCCTAAGTGCTCAGATTAAAGGTGTGCGCCACCACCACTCAGTTTTATTTAGTTTTAAATACCTATATTACTATTTATGTTTTCTTCAACCATTCACATTTACACATTCTATGTAAAATATTTCAAAGATCATTTATTGTAAACACAGAATTTAAAAAGTAATAAGAAAAAAACTCAAGAAACCAATATAAGGTCAATATAATGGCATGTAAAAAAAGTAAAATAAATATGATTATATACTATTTTTAATTACTGCCAATGTAACATGTACAGAAGCTTGTTTTATAGTATCGTCTGTTCAGAGTGTGTTAACATCACATTAGGATATATGTTCGTGATAGGTGTGGAAACAAATCATATCTAGCATTTTTTTTAGGGTCTTCTCAAATTAACTGTGCTTAGTTATCAGACAACAGCATTCAAAGTAAATTATTCATTAAAGTAAATAATGCAGGTAAATAAGGATAGCATTCCAAACAAATCTGACTATCTCTCTCAACTCGCTTCCTAGCTGCTGGAAATTAACAAAAACACTTTTATTTTTTATTTATTTAGGTTTTTCGAGACAGGGTTTCTCTGTGACTTTGGAGGCTGACCTGGAACTGGCTCTGTAGACCAGGCTGGTCTCGAACTCACAGAGCTCCGCCTGCCTCTGCCTCCCAAGTGCTGGGATTAAAGGCGTGCACTACCACTGCCCGAAAAGACACTTTTAAAGATTTTTTAGTTTCATAATAGGTTTGGTCAGGCAATAAAAGTAAAATCAGTAAAGGTTTAAAATGCAAAACCCAAAAAGGATACGCGTGCTAAAACTTACAATAGATGTAATGGATAACATGTTAGAATCCTTTAGTTGGTTTTGAAAAGCAGAAGGCCATTCAGCTCTGTTCCATCACTCCCACTCCCTTCTAGTAAAATAAGCACTTACAACATGATTTCTATTCCCCCTTTAAAGGCTCAGCATTCATCAATAATGCATTCTAATCCATTTTTAACACTAGGTCAGAACTACTAGGCAGGCTCACAAAATTTCACTCTATCCAATCTCTTTATCTGTTTCAGACTGTTTGATGCTAGAATCTGTCAATCTAAGACAGAATTCACAAACCTGCAACACACAGAATTGCCACTTTACCCATCTCCGCCCTAACAAAGTCCTCCTCCTCCTGCCCAGAGATCAGAGCCTGCCTGGGTCAGTATTATTCCTAAGTGCTGCCTAACAAATGTACTCCGTTTCTTAAGGCTGCCTCCTGAGAAGCATCCTAGTCATTCCTCCTTCATCTTCTGGTCTCATCAAAAGATACATATTCATTAGTTGACTTAGTTTTGATCTTAGGCACTTGGTGCCAATACGGTGTATCTGGTGAGTTCCTTATTGCCACTTTCTATTTCTCAAACAAGATCCAAACTGGTCTTCTGGTTCTTAACTTTGAGTCTCACTGTTAGGAGGTATAAAGCATGTGTTTCCTGCCCTAACTACTTTCGGTGGGTTGCTGCCCAGGTTGCTCAGCATTGAGCAGCATATCAAGCCCCTTCTTCCAATTTTAACTCTTCTTGTGAAGTTAGCTCTGGATTTTCTAACCAAGGTCTGTTTTGCAGCAATCGACTTCTAGTGCCTCTCTCACAAATTAACTATCACTTCCTCAGTGGGCTGCATAGGCTGCTTTTGGTCTCTTTGCAGCCATCTCCTTAGAGTAGATGTGCAAACTCTTTAGATAAGCACTCACCTCTCTGGCATACTCTAGAACACTTGGAACCTGTACTGCCACCTCCTGTCTGCATCAGGTCCCGTCCCTGGCAGAGCAGTCCAAAGCATGGCGTCCAGCAGCAGTTACCCATCTCATGCAGCCCAGGCACCACAAGCTGCATCTGCCAGTCTAGAGAACTCTCTGCTAAGGTGGCTGTTATTGCTGTGGTCTGGAGGAGCCACTCGAGTGAAAAGAGCACATTGGCCCTAGGGGAGCACAGTACCCCAAGGGAGCATCTCCAGGAACCCAAGCCAGGCCCAAAGTCCACACATTATTTTTATTATAATTGAAAACAAAGGTTTTCTATTTCTTGCTAGCGAGATTTAAGGATGCCCGATGCAGTAACCATAATACACCAAAAGAGGGAGCTGCCGTGGCTAATGGCAGTCTGGAGAGACAGAAGAAGCCGCACCTCTGCAAATTTCAGTGGGAGCAGCAGTGACCCTTGTTGATTTCCTGATCCACTTATTTTCCGTATTACTAAATTTAGGCAAAGAGTTTGATTTTTAAGCTCACTTTGACTTTTAGCTGTTATCCTAAAGGGTCAACAGAATTTAATCTACTCTCCCAAGCAAGGTTTTCTGTGTAGTCCTGGAATTTATTATGCTGTACACCAGGCTTGTCCTCAAATTCAGAGATCTGCCTGCCTCTGCCTCCCAAGCCCTGAGATTAAAGGTGTGAGCCATCACCCAAGCATTCTTAAGGGTAGAAAATGGTTACTCTGAAAAAGGAATAAAACTGACAAAACTCCAACCAACTTCTAACTTCATTTTTAAAGAACAATTCAAGATTTACACGTTTTGTTTTCTTTGCAGTCTTGTGTTTGTCTTAATGTGCCAATTTATTCAATACATTAACAAAAGTTAGGTGAGGGAAAGTCAGGCTTTGTGGCTGGGCTGGTAGGTTATAGAGTAGGGTTTTCCATTTGTACCACTAGCTATCTTCCTCAGTTTCCTGAGTGCTGGGACCACAGTCCTTTGCTACTGCCTGGCTAAAGACAGACTTTGAATACAAAAGGAAAAATTGATCATTAGTAGAGGAATGCTAGCTAGCTAGGAGGTAGTGGCAGAGGCAGGCAGATCTTTGTGAGCTCAAGGCCAGCCTTCTTTATAGTCAAAGCAACACAGAGAAAGTCTGGAATGTTTGTTCAATGACAGGCTGTTGCCTTTAAGGATGCCAAGGTCACAAGTTGCATCCCTGAAATCCTGTCCTTATAAACAATTATACCTACAATCCCTTGAGAGGCTGAGGCAGGATGACCATGCTAGGCTGGGTTAAAGAATGAGGTTGTCTCAACAATAGAAGAGTATATAGAACCACTGGACCACACTCAATTCACACTAGTTCACTGCTAACAAATCGGAACTCATACAAAAATTTTTAAGAAAGGTTCTCACAAAGCCCAGGCTGGCCTCAAACTGACAAGCAGTGGGAGAACCTTGAATTTCTGATCCTCTGGTCTCCACCTCCCAAGTACTGAGATTACAGCATATACAACCAGGCTCCATTTATGCAGTTCCAAGATTCAAACCCAGGAGTTCCTGTATGCTAGGCAAGCACTCTAGCAACTGAACTGCTTTGAATGTACAATCCTCCTGCCTTTATAATGCTTTCATTCCTCTGCTAATGTGTGTCACCTCAGCCAGCCCCAATCAATTTTAAATTGTAGTCAGTTTGTATGTCTTTCTCTGTTAGATGATGCAGATAAATAACATGGCTTTAGACTTCAGTGTGTGTGTGTGTGTGTGTGTGTGTGTGTGTGTGTGTGTGTGTGTGTCACATGGTTCTTATCTGAGACAAAAATTGAAAGCAAAACCACATATTAGGTAGTACGAATATCCTTGATCTTTGACGTCTTAATTTCCCTAGCAGCTCTAGCAAGTTAACTTCTCCTATGGAAACAGTGGGTGTACTGGCTGGTTTTGTCAACCTGACACAAGTTAGTCTTCAGAGGGGAGGGAGCCTCAACGGAGAAAATGCCTCCTTAAGATCAAACTGTAGGGAGCAATCCCTGTAGGGCATATTCTTATTTAGTGATTGATGAGAGAGGGCCCAGCCCATTGTGGGTGGGGCCACCCTGGGCTGGTGATCCTGGGTTCAGTAAGAGAACAGTCTGAAAAAGCCATATAAGTAGCACTTCTCCATGGCCTCTGCATTAGCTCCTGCCTCCAGGTTCCTGCCAAGTTTGAGTTCCTGTCCTGACTTCCTTCAGTGATGAACAGTGATTTGAAAGCATAAGCCAAATAAACCATTTCCTCCCCAAATTGCTCTGGTCATGGTGTTTCTTCACAGCAAAAGTAACTGAACGCTGGGAGTTGGTGGCGCATGCCTTTAATCCCAGCACTGGGGAGGCAGAGGCAGTGGATCTCTGTGAGTTCGAGGTCAGCCTGGTCTCCAGAGCGAGTGCCAGGATAGGCTCCAAAGCTACACAGAGAAACCCTGTCTCCAAAAACAAAACAAAAACAAAACAAAACAAAAAGTAACCGAACTAACAGTGGCACAGGTTTTTAATCTCTGCACTTGGGAAGCATCGGCAGGCACATCTCTGTGAGTTTGACACCAGCCTGGTCTACAAAGTGAGTTCCAGGACACACAGGAATGTTACACAGAGAAACAAAAAAGGTGCAACCTGAACTAAGACAGTGGGCATCTGTGTAATAGATAAATGCTTTCCTCTGTTTTATTTTCCCAAGAACATAGCAAAGTTGAAAATCATTTCAGACTAACCAACCACAGAATCACTACCTAGATTTTACTCCCAGTCTCTGCCTTCCTCCAAGCAGTGCTGAGGATGGAAACAGGGCTTCTTGAGTGCTAAGCAAGTGCTCTATCACTGAGCTACACAGCCATACTACTTTTTCTGTTTGTTTCTGAGACAAACTCTATATAGCCCAGGCTGGTCTCAAGCTCACTGTACTCCTTCCTCAACTTTCTAAGTTCTAGGATTACAGATTTACAGATATGAACCATCATGCCTGGCTTCTGCTTTTTTTTTTAAATTGTGTTAATGGGCTGGAGTTGGCTCTCTTGGAGAGGACTAAGGATCAATTTTGAGCATCCATATGGCAGCTCACAACTGTCTGTCAAACTCCAGTACCAGGGAACCCAATGCCTTTTCTAACTTCAAGGGTTATCAGGCATGCACATGGTGTACAAACATATGTGCAGGCAAAATACTCATACGCACAAAATAGATATATCTAAAAAAAAAACTGTGCTCAAGCACATGTCATAAAACAACTTGGACTATTTTGTTTTTTTAAGAGTAGTTCAGTTGCCTTAAGTACATGCACATTTGGGGCTGGGGAGATGACTCAGCAGTTAAGAGCACTAGTTGTTCTTCCAGAGGACCCAGGTTGAATCCCCAGCACGCACACTACTGCTCACAACTGTCTGTAACTCCAGTTCCAGGGGATATGACACCCTCATACAAACATACATGCAGGTAAACATCAATGCACATGAAATAAAAAAAAGTACATTACACAGTTGTACAAACATCACTGCTATCTACTGATGCTGTACTGTATTCTGTATGTGTCCTGTTCACTCCAGTTTTAAACACGCATATCAAAGTAAACCATTACTATCAGGACATCTACTTCAGCTTGAGACCCATACCTAAAGTTGAGCATCTCTTTCATAATATAGTCAGTCACAAATACATGTACAATATGGACATCTTTTCAATCCCATCAGTGTACAGAAAACATCACACTCCTCAAAGCTCCCTAATGTGGAGTTTGGACCCCCTACCCCACTCTTGTGGAAGTCTTAGGTTATGGGGTGTTGAGTAAAACTGCCAAAAAAAAAAAAAATTGTTAAGGAGGTTTTATTCCTCTACAGAAGAGTTGCTAGCTCACAGGACAATTTCCTTATTTACACCCTCAGCCACAATCCATGAGACTCAATGCTCTACCACCTTACCATCACTGGGGACTGTCTCTAACTTTAGCCATTAGCATGCAGGGACAGTGGTAACTGTTTAAATTGTGTGAGATTTATTTTTAGACACATTTACACTGTCTTACCAGTCATTTGTGTAAGGTTCTTTTGGAAAGTGTCATTAATCTGTTCAGTCCAGTTTCTTATAGTCCAATAGACACACTTTGGCAAGTATTTTCTCAAAGCAATGCTTACTAGTGATGTCTTCCATTATGCAAAAATTAAAAATTAATTTTGATGAAATACAATTAACTTATAGTGCACCCAATGACTTAAGAACTCTTTGCCTAGCCCCAAACCATGGAGATGCTCTTTTCTTCTCTTCCTTTCAAACAGAGTCTTGTTATTTCGCCTAGGCTGAACTCAAGTCCTCTTACCTAACCTTAGGTGTATGCCACCACCCTGGCTTTATAAAATTTTTTAAGTTCTTTTTTTTTTTGAGGAGGGGGGTTCAAGACAGGGTTTCTCTGTGGCTTTGGAGGCTGTCCTGAAACTAGCTCTTGAGGACCAGGCTGGTGTTGAACTCAAGCTCCACCTGCCTCTGCCTCCCAAGTGTTGGGACTAAGGTGTGCACCACCACCGCCAGGCCTTTTTTTAAGTTCTTATAGTCACTGATTTTCAATTAACTTTGCATGCCATGTGCGGTCCAAACTAGTGGGCAACACCCTAAGACACCACCGAAGACTCGTCACTGGTTACATGACTTGCATAGAGTGCCTCCTGTCCTCAAATATGAAAACAGCCTGTGACTAGGATAGGCTAGTCACTGAAGTAAGCTACCACATTAGAGGACTAGAGGCTAGAACTTAAGGGAAGTTCTAGAAGGTAAACATGTCCACCACTCCCACTCCACTCTTTCACCACATGACAGAGTGGTGAAAGAGATGACTTAGCCATTAGAAGTACTGCTTTTTGCAGAGGATTGGAGTTCAGTTCCAGTTCCCAACACCTATATGCAATGGCTCACAATTCTGTGACTCTAGCTCCAGGGGTTCTGTTACCTTCTCCTGACCATAGCAGATAGCTGCACTTGTGTGTACAAAACAAACACAGTTTTCTGTTTGTTTGTAGACAAGATCTTACTATGAAGATCAGGCTGGTTCCAGAGATCCACCTGCTTCTGATTCCTAAATGCTGGGATTAAAGGTGTATGCCATCATGCCTAGCCCTCATCATTTTTTTTTTTTAAAGAATTACCTACAAAATTTAAGTAGTATGTTTGTGTCTCAGTGTGGGTAAGAGTACATGAATCCAAGTGGCTGGGGAAGCCACAGTTACAGGTGGCTGTGAGTCACCCAATGTGGGTACTGGGACTGAACTTGGGTCTCTGCAAGAACTACAAAGCCACTTCTCCAGCCATCTGCCACCCACTCTTACATACATACATACATACATACATACATACATACATACACACACACACACACACACACACACACACACACACACACACACACACACACACACACACACACACAGTGGGGAGCTTTATAAAATATAAAGTGGAATAGCATGCAGTATTTTCAGCTGCTGAGTCATCGCTCCAGCTCCTATTTTGATTTGTTGTTGTTTTTTGAGACAAATCTCTGTGTAACCCTGTCTGTCCTAGACCAGGCTGGTTTCAAACTCAGAGATTCACCTGCCTTTGCCTCCCAAGTGCTAAGATTAAAGGTGTGCACCACCACTGCCAGGCTTACCTGCATTTCTTAAAAAATACTTGTTAATTAAAAAACAAGTGGGTACTGGGTATCAAACCTTGATCTTTTGCAACAAGTACTCTAAGCCATTGGGTCATCTCTTCGGGCCCCTTTTTGGGTTAAATGTAATTTTAAATGGAACTCTTTTATGCATGGGGGGGGTGGGCGCAGAGTCTCTGTAGCCCAGGCTACTCTCAAACTCAGGTCCTTCCTCCTTTAGCTTTCAGTCAATGTATGTGTTTCATTCACCACCCTTCCTGATTTGCAATCTCCACCCATCTCTTAATTGTCTTTAAAGAGCACTGGGCCTCCTGGAGCTGGAGTCATAGGTGATTGTTGACTCATCTGTCCAGCCTTTGAGTATTGTATTATATTCATAGTCCAGGTTGTCTATAACAAATCCCCTTAATCTCGCATCTAAAAAAACACTATTTATTAGATTTGTTTTTACTTCATGTATAAGAGTATTAATGTGCATGTAAGTGCAATGTACACACAGAGGCCAGAAGAGGGCACCCTCTACAAAAACAATCAGGGCTCTTAACTGCAGAGCCACTTCTCCAGTCCGTTGATTTTTTTCATACACTAAGAAGCCTGTGATCATTTTATCTTCCAACAGTTCTCTGGTTTGCTGTGGGAATCCTATTGTTCAATCTTTTGATTATTCCACAGATGCTTGAATTTCTAGTGGTATTTTTTTTCTCCCTTGTTTGTCAGGATGTGTTAATTCCCTGTTTATCATCGAATTCCTCCATCATCTCCATTTTGCTATTAAGGTCACTTAGTGATTTTCAAACTTCAGATGTTCTAGTGTTTCCTCTAGGCTATTTTTGTTTCTATTTTAAGGCTGAAATTTCCTTCATTTTCATTCAACACAAACATTTCCCTTCACTTTGTTGGGTGGCTGTAATAACCTTTCTCCCTTCTCCAGGGTCTCACTATGTAACTGGCTTCCTGGACCTTACTATATAGGCCAGGATAGCCTTGATTTAATTCAAACATACCAACTTTTCTCCAGACTGGATTATACTTTTCTGGTTTTTAAAAAGTTAGTTTGGGTTCCATTCTAAACACTACAACTAACATGTTTTACAGCTGGTGTACTTACTTTGTTACAGTCCTCTAGACAGTACGAATTAAAAAAAAAAAAATATTTAGCTGGATACCTTTAATCTCAGCACTCAGGAGGCAGATGGATTTCTGTAAGTTCAAGGTCATAGAGAGCTCCAGAACAGCCAGACTACATTGAGAAACCCTGTGTCAACATCCCCACCACAAATAAATAATTAAATTTTATTTCATGTGTGTGTGTGTGTGTGTGTGTGTGCCTGCTTGTTTGTATGTGCATCAAATGAGTGCAGATGCCAAAGGAGGCCAGAAACCAAACCTGAGCCCTCTGCAATAGCAGAAAGTGCTCACAACCACCGAACCCTGTAGAGTATTCAATTTGGGGGATTGCTTTAAGCATGCTATCGTTAAACTCAATGTGCAAACTCTTGTCTCTGGTACAGAAGATCAAGTCACAGCTCAGTTCTTTTGTCTTTAGATGGTTTGCCTGGATTCTCTCATGCACACAAGTCAGAGATTAGAAAGAAGGTTACACAGAGATTA
This sequence comes from Cricetulus griseus, assembly GCF_003668045.3. NCBI lineage: Eukaryota > Metazoa > Chordata > Mammalia > Rodentia > Cricetidae > Cricetulus > Cricetulus griseus. The sequence continues at coordinate 51,978,982 of NC_048596.1, read as the reverse complement.
CAGAAAGAATTTAGGCTTTCATCCTCTGGATCTCTCTTTTCCAGATCCTTCTTCCCTTTTAACTTGTAGTCATTGAGAATGACTTAAATTATCTTCTCCCAGTCTTCTTGAACTGTCAGGCCCCAACTTTCAGCCTGCTTTTCTGGCTAAAAGCAGTAGAAGTGTGCTGAATTTAATTGTTCAAATATACTCACTCCATTCCTTCTTATTAAGTTTTAACCCTTTCAGATCTGCTTGTTTCTGTATGTTCTACATTGCCTTCAGACCTTTTTCTTTTAATTAAATTTTTTTTTTTTGTTCAAAGTATAGTCATGTGCAGGAAGACTGGGTCCAATAGAAGCCTACCTGGCTATAATAAAAAACCAAACATGACTTTAAATTTTTTGTTTTGTTTTTCAAGACAGGGTTTTTCTGTGTAGCTTTGGAGCCTATCCTGGCACTCGCTCTGGAGACTCGGCTGGCCTCGAACTCAGAGATCCGCCTGCCTCTGCCTCCCCAGTGCTGGGATTAAAGGCGCGCGCCACCAACGCCCAGCATGACTTAAAATTTTTTTTAATCTGAAGATTTTATTTCTAGGGCTGGAGGATAGCTCAGTTGTTAAGAGTACTGGCTGTTCTTCCAGAGGTCTAAGTTCAATTCTCAGGAATCACATGGTGGCTCACAACCATCTACAATGGGATTCCATTCCTTCTTCTGGCATACAGGAGTACATGAAGATGGAGTGCTCAGATACATAAAGTACATAAATAAGTTCTTAAACATTTTATTTGTAATTATGTGTGCGTGTCATGTGAAAACAAGAAGTTGATGCATTTTACCAGAATGGTTTACATCTTTAAAAATATGGTCATAAAATAACTGATATTGTTTTTAATTTTTAAATTTGTAAAGCATAATCTTTAAGCTTCTAACTATATATATGTTAATCTGCCTTAACTAAAATATTTATCAATAACAGAGTGTGATCAGTGAGAAATACCTTTAACTTCCACAGTTCTTTTCATCTGTCATTCTAGATGAAATATCTCAGGCTGGGAATTACCAATAATTACTATTTACAAGGTTCTTTACTTATAGCAACACTATAAAACATGGCAAAATTATTACCATCACCTCATTACTACAGGAAGATGCTGAACCAGTTAGGCTTGTTGTCTAAGGTCACATTAAAGTCTAAAAATGGCAAAATTAGACAGGAGGCTTTATGACCTAATTTCTGTATGCCTCATCATTCAAAAGTAACTATCTGTGAGATCCATTACAACCCAGGAAGAATCTAAAAGGTATCTCCAATGTATCATTGGAGCAGCAAATCATTTTCAATGTTTTCATTTACAGGTAAGCCCTTGAACCTCCAAACAGTTATGAGTTAATTGTTCAAAGCTACATTCTATTCACAGTAAAGCAAGAGTTAGAACCCAACACTCCTCCATTAGACTCTCCAATTTCTAGAGTACAATTGCTATCTTTAGTTATCAGATTTGGGGAGGTGGGGATGTAGCTCAGTGACACTGTACTTGTCTGGAAAGCATGGGACCTTGAATTTAATCTCTGCTCCCTAATCCCCAACCAATTAAAACTACATAAATAAGGCTAGAGAGATTGTTTAGTGGGTAAAGATGCTTGTTGCCATATCTGACAACTTGAGTTTTATCCCTAGCATAGAGTGAGAAAACTGGTTGCTTCAAGCTGCCCTCTGATGCATGTGTGTGCAAGTTTCTCTCTCTCTCTCTCTCTCTCTCTCTCTCTCTCTCTCTCTCTCTCTCTCTCTCTCACACACACACACACACACACACACAGTGAGCAAACAAGAGAGAGAATAAGACTATGGAGAGACAAAAAACCTAAAATACATACATTTTTAAAAAATACAAACTTATGGGACTAGAGAGATGGCTCAGTGGTTAATAACACTTGGCTACTCTTCCAGAGGACCTGGGTTTGATTCCCAGCACCCACATGGTGGCTCACAACCATTTTCCTACTCCAGTGCCAAGGGGTCCTCTTCTGGCCTCCTTGAGCACCAGGCATGCATATGGTACACAAATATATATGCAGACAAACACCCAAACACATAAAATGATACATGCATCCACACACAAAATTAGGGTTTATTGTTGTTTTTCTGATAGGCTTTCTATAGTCCTGGCTGTCCTGGAATTCACCATGTAGACCAGGCTGTCCTAGAACTCAGAGATCTGCCTGGTTCTGCCTCTAGAGTGCTGGGATTAACGGCATGTGCTATCAGTGCCTGCTGCTCATGGTCTTTAATAAGGAAATACATTCACAGGAAAATTAGACATCAAAGTTTATTTTAAACACAACTCCCTCTCTCCCTATGCCCCCATCCAAGACAATTTCATGCATCCAAGGATGACTGAATACCTGTTTCCACCTCCCAGGTGTGAAGATTATACGTGTGCACCATCATGCCTGACCAAAATCTTAATTTTGTTGTAAATACTACAATTTTAAGTATGTCTTCATTTGAAAACAAGAATCAAGCATCAAAAAAGTTTAAAAACTATTCTAGTCTATACAGCACCTAATAATGACTAAGCAGTAAGGGTAAAAAGCTTGGGTATCAGATTGTTTTGTGATCTTTGGCTTTATTTTTGGAAATAGGTTCTTAATGTGTAGCCCAGGCTAACCTTGAATTCAAAGCAATATTCCTACTTCAGCATTCTGAGTGCTAGGATTACACGCATGAGTCACAAGGTTGGCTGTGTACAGAGCTTTAAAATACGCTTTTCCCCCCTTAAACTTTCTGTGGTGGTTTAAATGAAATTGACCCCCACAGACTCATATATTTTGCTTGGTCCCTAGTTGGTAGAACTGTTTTGATAAGCACTAATAGGTATGACCTTGTTGGTGGAGATCTGTCACTGAGGGTGGGCTTTGAAGTTTCAAAAGCCCATGCCACCCTGGTTGGCTCTCTGTTTCCTGTTTGTGTATCAGCTACTGTTCCAGAGCCATGCCTGCCTGCTTGCCACTATGCTCTTCACCATGATAGTCATGGATTCATATTCTCTGAAACTGTAAGCAAGCCCTTCTTAAATACTTTCTTTTGTAAGTTGCCTTGGTTATGGTATCTCCTCATAGCAATAGAAAGTAACTAATAATACTCTGTGAGACAAACAGCATTCAAAACCATTTTACTGGAAGCCAACTGCTAGAAAAGGGATCATTTCAAATAAACAGGTGACAAAGAAGGACTTTCTAGTACTGTCAAATGTTCTGTTGTCTGAAGACTATTTAGTAGGTCCAAAGTATAAGAATGAATGAGTTTCTCTTAAGTATTACTCCAAAAGAGCACTATAATAATAGTCACCTACTTTTAGAGCATAAACCCTCTGTGGGATACAGTAAATTAATTAAAAGTTACATTTACTGAGTTTCCCTACAGGAATTCTTTCATCTTTGATAACTAATTAAAATTTACAAGTCCCCTATTAAGGAAAAATCCAAATACCCATCAAATATTAACCATCACAGAGATTTAAAAAAAACAACAACAACTAAACTTTGAAAATAAGACACAGACTGAGCTGTAATCCTAGCACTTGAGAGGCTGAAGCAGGAGGACTGAAGGAGTTCAATAGCCTGAGCTACACAGTCAGTTCCAGGCCAGCTTGGGTAACCCTGTCTCAAAACAAAACCACAAAATCAAAAACCAGTAACTAAGAATGTAGTGATATTTTTAAAGGCAGCAGCCACACTTAGGCCACATGTAAAGAAAGAACCTTGCCACAGAACAGAAACATTAAAAACTCAGATGGTCAGTGTTACCAAGTAGTCTGTGGTTTTGGGAAATACAGGTATAGAAATACCAAGTTAAGTGATCACTAAGTGTGTGTGTGTGTGTGCGCGTGCGTGCGTGCGTGTGTGCGTTCTCTCTCTCTCTCTCTCTCTCTCTCTCTCTCTCTCTCACACACACACACACACACACACACACACACACACACACACACACACACACACACACACACAGAGGGAAAGGTGCTTTTATGTACAGGGCACAAAGCAGAATGATAATCACAGCAGAATTAACCACATGCAGAATTTCTGGTGTAAATGGTTACCTGAGAAGTCAGACAGAAGTCTTGCTAGGACATGCTTGTTAACCGTTTCAGTCTTGCTAAGGCTGGAAATAGGATCTACTCTAGTGTCATTGATGATAGAGGGCTTTTTGGCAATCCCCAAATCAGATGCAGTCTCAGTATCTGTGTATTCTAGGATGTCAGATGACCTCTGTGGCCAAGGTTGTGGAGCAAAGGTTTGCTTGAGTTTTCCTCCAGGAGCTGCTACTTCAGCCTGCACCTGCTCAGCCTGCCTTTCTCCTAATTCTTTAATGGCTCTTATGGTGAGCTGTTCCTGCTCTAAGTCAGGAGACACCCGGAGGGCACCTTGAGGAGAGAGTGCACTCAGCTCACCGCCATTTGTTTCTTTGCTGTGTTCACTGTATTTGGTTTCAGAACCACCTAGTTCACGTTCATGCAAGAGTTCCATAGGCAAAGCATTTTTAAAGTCTGCTGTCTTCTCTAACACTGCTTCCAAGCTGCTATGATCTTTACCCATGAGTCCTTTTTCCCTGGCTCCTGTGAATGCAGCCAGCAAGTCCTCTGGGGAGGAGCCATCTGTATCGTCAACATATTTTCCAAGCAAAGACTCCAAGTTGGCAGAAGCTGTCACAGTCAGTGGGGATCCTGTCTCACTAAGAACATTTGGAGGTGCTGTTGAAGGAACTTTGGGGTTGTCAGCCATAGCAGGCTTTTCAGGTGCAACTTCATTCAGAGTATTAGGTACTTGTGAGCACACCTCACCTTCCAGACTCCTTCTATGAGAAGTTTTTGGCTGGGCCTGAAGCAGCTCAGAGGCACTGCTTGGCTCTTCTGAGTTTTCACACATTTCACTCCTCACAGTTTCACAAGTGGGAGTCTCTTTGATATCCCTTGCACTTATTTTTGCATCAGTACCAGAAAGGGAGTCAGGTTTTTCAGGCAGAATTTTGTTGGTCTCAAATGACGGATCTGCTGTGACATCCTCTATGACTGTGTCATCAGACTCCCCAGAACTATCAACCTCTGTGACTTCTCCCAGCACACAGTTAGGCCAGGCATCCCTCAGGTCAGGTAAAGCTACTTCTACTGTGGCTGCTCCAGAGCCTGAGACCCATTTCTCAGGCACAGAGCCAGGTGGCTCCAGAAGTGGTTGGGAACTGCCTGACACACCTCTGTCACTGGCTTTTGTGGAGCTGAGGTGGTAGTCTTTTACAGGTTTTCCAGCAATGTTTTCTGGAGAGAAAGATGCTTCTGCCCAGTCATCTGTGGATTTGGTGATGGGAGTGTTTCCATTAGGAGAACATATGGGCATTTTCTGATGAGTGTTTGTTTTAAGATTTATAACTGGAATCTCTGAGTGATGTTCATTCCTGTCTAGTCCTGTACTTTTTGTGGTACAAGATGATTTACCAGCCTGTTGTTTTGTTTGGGGAATTAAGTCCCAAGTCAGTATTTCATTAGTAAAGTTATGCATATCATTCACACATCTAGACACCTCTTCCAGTGCTGCTGTAGTGTGTGAAAACTGTCTACTGAGCAGTGCAGAGGCTGGGTAACGCCCTGCCTCTTTATTTCTCAAGGGAAACACTTTGTCATTCATTTCCAATAAGTCTGCAGGGGATTCTCTATCACTGTGAGCTGCCCATCCATCCAAATCATTTGTGTTTTCCTTATACAAATCTTTAAATTCTCTGTCAAAAGTTGCTTTGTCAATAATTACTTCAAATGGTGACTCAGGAGAATCTTTTTCGACACTAGCTCCTGAAAGTTCAGATGGGGACAAGGAATATGTACAAATGTGTTCTGTCTTAGACTGCCCAAGATCCAGTGCACGTCTGTCCTCTTCACTTGCAACCTTGTTCGGGTTCTTGGGTTCTTGGTCTTTAACTATCCACTCTTCTGCTGAACCAATTTCCTTTGAGAGAAAAGCAGGCTGCTCTGGGAAACTGTCTGGAATGGAAGGGTGGTTGCAAGGACTGCCAGCTGTAAGAGAAACCAGAGTGTCTACTCTGTCCTTATTGGTCCCTTGAGATGAATCCAGCTTTTTCATATCTAGAAGAACCAAGGGGTCTTTTCCTTCTTTGGCTAGAATAAGCTGGCTGCCTAATGTTTTGCTTTTTTTCTCCAAGCAGTGCTGTAAGGTCAGGGTTATGTACTTCAGATGAAAAGGAGGAAGCCATAATTTCTGAAAGTGGCTCATCAGAGCAAAGAGAGCTCAATCCCACGATGGTCAGAATTTGAAAGAAACAGATTGTTTACCAGATACAGGTACACATTAGCTAGTCAGGCCAAGCAGCATGCTTTTTACTTTTAAATCACACACACACACACACACACACACACACACACACACACACACACACACACACAGTATGTATATAAACATATGCATATACACAAGTACATAACAAAACGAACACCAATGGTTATCCTACAAAGCATGCATTAAATTGCCAATAGTAAAACAAAAGCCAGTATCATGCTACAAATTGTGAATGACAAAACATTCAAGACACTTTTTAATTGCCTGCACCCCACACACACATAATAAGGGGGTGGCTATACTGGGAGGTTTGGGGAGTTTTTCCTTCCTTCCTTCCTTTTTTTTTTTTTTTTTTTTTGTGTGTGTGTGTGTGGGGGGGAGAAGGGTCATTTAATAGGAACAACATAATCTATACAGAACAGCCTGTTGTTATTACATGCTGCTATACCTTACTTTGTAATGGGAACAATTCAGAACACATTGGCTCTACAGATTCCATATTACAATCCTCACAATCTGAGAAGGAAAAGGAAGTGGTTTGGCTCAGGTTCTTGATCCAGAGAGGCAGCAGATCCTTCCTGAGCCTGAAAATCAGACTAAAAACATTCCATTCATCTTGAAGAAAAGGATACAAACTGCCTGATCTTCTAAAGAGTGCTGAAAAGGCCAGCCTGCTCCCAAATCTCTTATCAACTTGCCATTTTAACCAAAACCAAATGGCATCACAGTAAGACTAGCCTTGAGCTTCCAAGGAGACTCTGGACTCTTGGACTTTTGAACAATGTTGGGACTGTTAAAGCTATGGGGATTTATGGAGATGGACATAGCCGTACAAATTGATAGGGTGGACTTGTGACGGTTCATCTTCACTGTTACTATGGCAGAATTTAGATTTAGAATCACCTCAATGACTGTGAAGATGTTTCAGAGAGGTTAACTGAGGGGTGAAGATCTGTCCTGAATGTGGGTGGCACTCCCCCATGCCTAGTTTAGGGGCTCAGACAAGAAAAGAGGTGGCCACCTGAGTATCAGCACTGTTCGCTTTTGACCTAGTGAATATTCTGAACTCATGAGCCAAAATAAATCTTTCTTAATTGAAAAGGACTGATTGGTATGAGATTTTTTGGTTAAGACAGTGAATAGAATTATTTTAAAAACAGGAGTGATTATATATATATATTTTTTTCCCCAGGAGGGATATATTAAGTCTTACTAATTATTAATTCCACAGCAACCATTCATTCATTCACTATGATATTCTCTTTCTAATCCAAGGAAAGATGAAAATAATCATACCAAAAGAAGGCATTGTCTTTTTCACACACTGCTACCTCTCTGGAGCTGGAACAAAGCAGACCTTAAAATATTCCTAGATAAATCAATCAAAGGCACACCTTGGTCAAGTGAGGTCTAAGTATGCTCAGGACAGCAATGCCTTGAGCATGAATGAGTAATTGGGAAGACATGAAAGAAAAATTCCTTTGGTATTGTCTCTTTATGTAGCCTAGGCTCTGTTCTAATTATATCAAGTAAAAGGAAATTTAGGACATCATGCAGATTTATTAATAACTAAAGTAAGAATTAAGTAGTAAGGTAAACAAAACCCCATTATTATAGGATGTTTCCAAATGCTATATAAAGAGTTGTCTTATTATCTGGGAGTGGTGGCACATGCCCTTAGACCTAGTACTGGGTGGGTTGGAGGGTGGGAGCCCCAAAGGCAAGAGGATCTCTGTGAGTCAGAAGCCAGCTTGGCCTGCATAGTGAATTTCAGGACAGCCAGGGCTATGTAGAGAGACCCTGACTTTAAAAAACAAAAAGTTGCCTTAGTTATGTCACAGGATCTGAGCTTTAGAACAGCAAAGCTGTAACTTAGTGGGAAACTCTTCATAAATGAAAAAAGAAAAAAAAGGGGGGGGGTCTGGTTATAAAACAGAGAAAAAAATGAGGCTATAAATGTAGCAAACATAGCTTACATCCATCACTACACTGCTGAGATAATCAGCATGAAAAAGGTGTTAGATTAAATAAAGCCCAGCAAAGGGGGTTAAAATTCTGAAGCTTTCCTAGTAGGAATAGAACTTGAGGCAAACAAAACTGACTACACCCTACAAAGAGAGTCAAGCCTACTTATTTAATAAACCCGGAATTTCAGATGATTCAGAAGACCTATCACATATGAGAGTGTCAGTGAAGTAAATTAACTGTCAGTCAGCAAATACTTATTGTCTATCACATGCCAGAAACTGTTTCAGAAACTAGGTTTAGAGGCAGGCGGATCTCTGTGAGTTCGAGGCCAGCTTGGTCTCCAGAGCGAGCGCTAGGATAGGCTCCAAAGCTACACAGAGAAACCCTGTCTCGAAAAACTAAAAAAACGAAAAGAAAAAAAAAAACTAAAAAACCAACAACAACAAAAAAACAAAAAAACAAAAATAGGTTTAATGCAGTAAGTGAAACAGAAAAACACAAGATCAGTAAACAAGTAAAATAATGGTTTGGTTATATTCCATGAAAAGAAAAAGAAAGCACTAAAGAAAGAAATGATGATCACAGAATACGTATGTTACTAGAAAAACAGAACACTGTGCTTTTGGCAGGACACAAACATGCCAGTTTCCTATGCCCTGCTTCTCTCATACTTCCCCTGAACTCTGAGCACTCCAATGGTTCTGAACTGTGTATAGAATAATCTAAGGCAAAACTATGAGATTAGGCTAGAAGTCTCACTGTCAGAATGCTAGTGGGTTTTCTTATGAACATCATAACCACCTGACAGACTGCAAATATTTTATTAAATATTTTTTTTTTGAGACAAAGTCTTCTGCATTCCAGGATGACCTCAAATTTATTTTGTAATTTGTAACTCAGGATGGCCCTCAACTCTTGATCCTCCTGTCTGTACCTCCCCAAATGCTAATATTACAAAAATATAACACACTTCTGGTTTATGGGGTGCTAGGAATTGAACCTAGGGCTTCATATATGCCAGGCAAGTAACCAATCAAGCTACAGCCCCAGTTCCTTATTAAAGACTGTTGAAAATGACACACAAATAATTTTAGAGCTGTGTGTTTTCCAGAGTTTCTAGCACTGGTTAAGAGTGAGGTAAGAAGATTGACCATTCAAGGCCAGCACAGACTATAGAGCAAGACAGACAGACAGACAGACAGACTCAGACACACACACCCTAATAATGATTTCATAACTCACTATCTAGGTGGACAGTGTTTTGTGAGGGCACTTTGGAGTGTAAACAGAACAATGTTTTGTTCATTCTTTGGTGAGCACAAGATACAGATGCTAGCTCTCATTACTGTTAAACTTTCCCATGTGTAGCCAAAAAAAGGTAACATTTTCATCTGTGTTTTAATTTTAATGATTTCCATTAGAATTCTGGCAGGTGAAAAGAAATTTCAGCTAACTGTAATCCTAACAAACTTGGGTAGAACTGATATGTACTAACACAATAGGAAAAACTCGGCTGGAAGTAAAAGGTTTATAGTGTGAAAACATTAAGCAGAATATAACAGGCCTTTTATTACAGCTCTAAACAAGGACTCTCCAATTAGTAGTCAGCATGGCAGTTAGTAGTCATCAGTGCTGTTTCAAATCAGTACCTTACAACATTGCAGAAAACTTCAAAGTTGTTACCTATTAAAATACTACACACTACATGACTTACAGTTCAAACAGTTTTGAATTATTTCATGTCTCAGGAAAATGTCTACTAGCTTTCTTTTTTCAAACATCTAGCCCATAGTGTCTTACGTCTTTGACTTTAGCACCCAGGAGGCAGAAGCAGGCAAGTTGCTGTGAGTTCCAGGCCAGTCAGGGCTACACAGTTACCCTGTCTCAAAAAAAAAAAAAAAAAAAAAAAAAAAAAAAAAATCAAAATAAACACAAGCAAACAAGTACTTTGCAATGTTTCACATATACTTCGATCTCCATGAAGAAATCTCATTGAGTAGGGTATGGTGCACACATCTGGGATCGACACTTGGGAGCAGTAAAGATTAGAAGCCCAAAAGGCCAGCTTGTGTTGTATGACACCTTGTCTCAAAAACAAATGAAACAAAACCAAATAACAACAACAAACAACAAAGTGTGTGGTGGGGGGGGCTGAAAAGATGCCTCATTGACTAAGAGCAATTTTTTGGCAGAGGATCTGGGTTCAGTTCCTAGAACCCACATGGCAGCCATTTAAAACTCCAATTTCAGGGGATTGATACAATGCCCTTTTCTGGCCTTGTGGGCACCAGGCATACATACAAGCAAACTACTCACACACATTAAAATAAAAAGTGGACATGCTTTTAATCCCAGCACTAGAGAAGTAAAGGTAGATGGATCTCTGTGAGTTCAAGGCCAGCCTAGTCTACATAGTGAGTACCAAGCAAGCTAGGGTGACATAGTGAGACTGTCTCAAATTAAATAAGATATATTAAAAGAAATAATTGCAAGTAGTTTCTAAATTAGTTTTTCCAACACTGGGACTCAATATCCACATTCATTTTAAGAGTTCAAAACACTCGGGCTGGAGAGATGGCTCAGAGGTTAAGAGCACTGGCTGCTCTTCCAGAAGTCCTGAGTTCAATTCCCAGCAACCACATGGTGGCTCACAACCATCTATTATGAGATTTGGTGCCCTCTTCTGTGTGCAGATATACATGGAAGCAGAATGTTGTATACATAATAAAATCTTTTAAATAATAAAATAAAAAGAGTTCAAAACACTCCAAAGTATGGTGTTACTTTATTAAACAAATAAGGGTAAACATCATATAGATTTATTTATTATGTTGACATTTAGTCGCTCTAAGTTTCCTACCATTCATTCAAAACCAAAAAGAGCAACAACAACAAAACACCCTATTAAAAGATGCTGGGGAGCTGGGTGGTGGTGGCACATGCCTTTAATCCCAGCACTCAAGAAGCAGAGGCAGGTGGATCTCTGTTTGAGGTCAGTCTGGTCTACAAAGCAAGTTCCAGGATAGCCAGAGCTGTTACACTGAGAAACCCTGTCTTGAAAAACAAAACAGAGCCCAGCGTTAGTGGTGCACACCTTTAATCCGAGCACTCGGGAGGCAGAGACAGGATCTCTGTGAGTTCGAGGCCAGCCTGGTCTATAGAGCAAGTTCCAGGACAGCCTCCAAAACAATACAGAGAAACCTCGAAAAAAAAAAAAAATAAAAAAGAAAGAAAAGAAAAAGAAAACAAAGATGCTGGGGAGATGGCACAGTGATAAGAGCATTTACCAGCATGAGAACTTGAGTTCAAATCCCTAGCATGCATCCACCTGTATGCCTGTGACCCCACCATCATTGTAGAACAGAGACAGGCAGGTCCCTAGGGCTGGCTATGTTGTCCTCCGGCCTCTATGAACATGTGCACATAGACACAGATGCACACACAGATACGTGTGCTGTGCTATCAGCTTAGTCTGTAGTGTCTGTCACTCAAACACAAGGACCCAAGTTTGCTTCCCAGAAACCCCATTTTTAAAAAAGCCTGGCTCAAGGGTGAACATCTGTAATCACAGCACTGAGGATGCATCCTGGGACTCACTGGCCAGTCAGCTTAGCATAATCAGCAAGTTCCAGGTCAATGAAATTCCAAGGCTCAAAAATCCAAGGTGAGCAGGCCCTGAGAAACATTGGGGTGCCCTCTCCTTTGCAAACATGTGCAACCACACATAGACAGACAACAAGTTCTTGTACTACTGTATAAGGTGGGAAACTGCTCAATCTCACATAAAAACTCTGCTGACAGACTTCAGACTATTTTATTAGCGGGTAAGATGCAATGCTGGGCTGATAGGCATGTACTGCCACAGCGGACTTTAGAGAGCTCTCTGTCCAGGTGTAAGTTTTGGGTAGTGAAAAACTTCTACATCACTTAGTCTAAGCCAAACAGCATTTCAGCTTGTGCTAGGTACTATATAAATGAGGATGTTTAAAATCTATACAGCAAAAGCTAAGTGAAGGTTGAAAAACAAAAAGGTTTTTAGAAAAAAATGTTTCTGTAAACCATCTTCACCACCAAGGATTAAAAGTGTATCTTAACTCAGTGTATAAACAGCTGCATGATTTAATAACCTAGTACAAAAAAAAAAAGTCTTGGGCATAACCTTTTTATAATTTTGTTTGTTTTTTTCTTTCGATACAGGGTTTCTCTGTGCAGCCTTAGCTGTCCTGGAACTCATTCTGTAGACCAGGCTGCCTCTGCCTCCCAAGTGTGGGGACTAAAGGCATGTGCCACTACTGCTTGGCGACAATTCTTTCCAACTCTTAGGCCAACTACTAGTATAGTATGGGAAGGAGCTTTTTGGTTTTTGGTTTGGAACTTGCTAGGATTAAAGGCATGTACCACCACTGCCTAACTATAGGAGCTTTTTATAAAAAAAAAAATAAATTTTTTTAAACCTCTTCTGAGACAAGGTCTCCCTCCAGGGCTGTCCCTAAACTAACAGAGACCCACCTGTCTCTGCCCCCTGAGAGCTGGGATTAAAGTGAATACAATCATGCATTTCTGGGGCTGTGGCTTTCGTTCACTAACTCAGATCTGTTCTCTAGATCCCCTGACCACTACTTCAGCACATCTGGCACTTTTAAGGGGGCAGAGTGATCACAGCTGCACTTTAGAGCTCCAGTTCTATAAGTCACAGGTGGTGGCCACTCTCCACTGTCCATCATTTCGTCCAGGAGCACAATGACACAGTAGAAGAGGAGCAGGGGTGAATCTTCTTTACTTTATCCCCATAGAACTGAGATGAGCTCAATGGCAAAGCACTTGCAGAGCATGTGCTCGGCTCTGGGTCCCATTCCCAGAAGCACACACTAAACAAAGTCAATCCTAAGCCTCTTTTTAAAAACACTGTAACACTGAATTTGAACGGAATAAGGCAAAACTCCACTTGACTAGAAAGTCTGTCATGGGAACTGACTGAAGAGGGTTTTCTGGAATTATAATATTTTATAAGATGAGGATTAAAAAAGTGACATAATTTTTAAAAAACTTTAAGTAAACCCAACAGATGAATCAAATGAATATATCTGAACTGTAAAATCCCTTACAGCTTACCTTACTCTTCAAAAATATCTTCTCTACGTTTTCCCCACTCATATGGTTTACTACTTCTCTATGTAAATGCCCTACCTTAATCACTGAAAACATATGATCTTAGACTATTTAGAGTTCTTCCTAAAAAGAATGAATAGCTGAGAGTAGTGTTATTATTACCACTTAGTTAATTCCCCTTACTCGGGAATTCTATTGTTTTAATTAAAGTGGTACTATCAACATAGAAAACCACACACATTAGCAAAGGGTGCCGCCCTGCAGTAGCCACTAAGTCATTCTTTCACATAAATGCATGTATACCAATACAAGGGAAGCTTGAAATATTCAGGTGCAGGTTTTCCTACACTTGAATTTTCTTATGTTCACAAAACAAGAAGGCAAGACATTACCGTGCACAACAGTACCAGCGACTTTCAGCCACAGCATCCAAATAGGAAGTTAGCCAGCAGACAACTTTGCAGCCAAGCAAGGTCCTAAACAAAAAGTCTCCTTTGTACAAAGAAAAATGTTTCACTTAAATTTTTTCTTTCTTTTTTTTTTTTTTAGAAAAAGGCTGTAACTGGCAAAATGTTTTCCTCAATGCTTACCCCAAAGTTCAGTGTTGTAACTTCCTATTCCAGACACCCACTGCATCAATTAAACTGAGCACAAATGCCCAAGATGCAGTTCCTCTTCAATCCTCAATGGTGGATGGATCCCCTCTTTCCAATCTTATTTCCATCTACTTAAAATACATATATAAATAAAAACTTTTCTAAAGAAAATGAAAGTATTTTCCAGATCCACTCTCTTCAAAGCTGAAACCAAATTCCAATTAGAATTTGTGTTTAGTAGAGGGCCTCTCCCCCAAATGAAAGTACATTGTATCACTAATAATGGGAATATGGTTAAAGTTCTACCTCTTTTGCTCTTGTGTTTTTAATATCAAATTCAATATAATATCCTTTAAAAAGTTTCTTAATCCTAAATGCAGCTATTTATTTGATTGTCTGTATCATAGGTGCAGCAGTTGTAAGAAGGGACTTTGGAGTCCTTGGTCTGTTTGACCCTACATTAGACATCTCACCATTCTAAAACTAGGTTGTTCCACTGAGCTAGTGCCTTCCCTCTACCACTGGCTATGAGGATTAATGATCTGTGCCAAATACCAGCATGGTAAAGGCCTACTAAATATTATCTACATGGAGTAGGTCTGCCAATGTTTTTGTGTCTTATAACATATAGGAAGACATTAAAATTCATTCCTCATTTCTGAATGGCTTAGCGTGCCCAAAGTTTAGCTCTGCTTGATAGAAAAAGGAGCCCGGAGGCAGAAAACTACAAAGGTCTACTCCAGAACACAAATTAAGAAGGAACTGATTATTACATTGGCATATTAACTATAAATACATTTATTAAAAAGCTTGATTTCCTAGGTTATGTAGCATAAAAGTAACATAAAAGTAAGTTAATAAATATAATTTATTTTGGTAAAATGTTCTTACTCAATCCAAATTAATGACATATCTTTTTTCTTTTTTTTTTGATACATGCAACTTCCTGAAACCTGATAATGGTAAATAGATAATCTATATTTCAGTACTAAAAATATAAAACAATTTTTGTTGTTATGCTGAGGATTGAACCTAGGTCATTATATAGGGCAACCACTGAGCTACAATCCCAGACCACAAATCATTCTTAAATCTAAAAATGTTCTACTTAATGATTGCTGTGGTTTGGATAGATAGAAAAAGTGTGTTTTTCTCAAAACTAAAGGGCCAAGGGATGCAGAAGAGATTAGTTGGATTAGTGACAGTTATAGACTCAAAGTTCCTGCTAGTGGCAGCATTCAGAATAGCCTCTGTGAGACAGGACTGCTTCTAGTCCCGGGGCTTTAATTGTCAACCAAACATATCAACTTCCCCTCCTTGTTTTTAGAGGCAGACTAGAAACTTCTAATATTGGCTACCCTGGAGTACAACTACTCATCTACCAAGTGTTTCTTCACAACATGAACAGGCTGGCCTACAGACTGGTAGAGCTCTCCTGAACTGATTTTTAAATACTGTTTTGGTTTTTTGATTTTCAAGAAGAGGCTGCCTTTACAGTAAGACTATTCTGAGTTTGCAAGATTCAAAATGAAATTCTTTGGTGAGCAAAAGTAATAAACATGTATTTCAAAGGTCATGATTTGACTCATAACAGAATTATGATTCTGCTTATCTTTTTTTTAAATTTTTTTTAAAGATTTTATTTATTTATTATATATACAACATTCTGCTTCCATGTATATCTGCACACCAGAAGAGGGCACTAGATCTCATAACGGATGGTTGTGAGCCACCATGTGGTTGCTGGGAATTGAACTCAGGACCTCTGGAAGAGTAGTCAGTGCTCTTAACCTCTGAGCCATCTTTCCAGCCCCATTCTGCTTATCTTAATAGCATATAATTGAGGATACTATAAAGGAGTTAGGGCCTCTAATGTTATCAGTCTGAATTAAAACATTTCATAAGATTTTTATTCTTTTTAAATTAAAAAATGTATTTACTTTATGGACACAAGTGCTTTACGTGCACATATATAAGCTCACTTCATGCCTGCCTGGTGCCTGCAGGGACAGAAGTCACTGGATCCCCAGAACTGGATTTATGGATGGTTTCTAAGTTGCCATGTAGAAGCTGGGAACTGAACTCTGGTCCTCTGTAAGAGCAGCTAGTACTCTTAACCACTGAGCCATCTCTCTCCAGACCTTAATTTTTTTTATTTTTGCACTGCTGGGTATATAACTAAAGGCCTCATATATACTAATCAAGGCCTCATGTCTACTAAATTGAGCTACATCTTCAGCACTGTTGTTATTATTTTAAGGTCAAAGCCTTCCTAGTGAACCAGCATCCAAGCTGCAGAAAATCCCAGTTAGAATAATGAACACTTCACATGGAACTTCTGTTATCTACCTAGTGACTTTAATTATACATGCCCCCTACTCCCACCCCCAGCACTCACTTGATGCTGGGGCTGAACCCAGGGACTTGTGTGTGGAAGGCAAAGTTCTGTCTTTCACTGAGCCATAACAGTTTCATCATTTTATTTTTAAAAAACTAAGACCTGTACTTGAGTTTAGTAACACAGTACAAATGGAGTCCACTTTATTAACAGCATTAATCAACAAAGCACATAGCACACTCAAATTCTTGGCAGAAGCTGCCATGCCAACTTAAGATGCCTTCCCCATTGGTAGACAATTTTTTGTTTTGTGACTGGGTGGATCTTATTGTGCAATCCTGGCTGGCTTGGAACTCTAGGCCTGCCTTCAGAATGCTAGGATTATAGGTGTGAACTACCACACTTGAATTTTTTTTTAAAGCCACAGTTTAATATTTAGGATAAGGAGCCTGAACTGCTACAAATCAGTTCAATATTCAATTGTTCAATATTCCTAAGGATCTGAAAGCAGTCTTGCTGCTGGGATAAATTTCGATGTACATTACAAATCCTGTAGCAAGGCTGTTATTTTGTAGGTCAGTGGAAGCATATTTACACACTGCTTTCTAAAGCCACTGGCCCTCAATATCAATTACATAAATTCAAATGAATAGGTTAAGTGCATTCTGGGATTGAGAAGTCCCAAACCCCACAGGCAAGCTTTAAAACTTTTTAAAATTTTATTTTTAACTGTGTGTCTGTGTGGGGGAGTGGGTTGGTATGTTCATGTAGAGTGTAGTGCGTGTGGAGGCCAGAAGGGGATACTGAATCCCTGAAGCTAGAAATATAGTTAATTCACCCCACATAATTGCTGGTAATCAAACTTAGGGCCTCTGGAAGAGAAGCAAGAGCTCCTAATTGCTGAGCTATTGTTCCCAACATAATACACTTTTAACTCTGTGTGTGTGTGTGTGTGTGTGAGAATTCGTGCATGGAGATCAGAGGACAACCTATGGAAATTGAGTCCTTCTACCATGTGGTCCTGAAGATTAAACTCAGATTATTAGGCCAGGTGGAAGGCCTAATAATCTGTCCTTGTATGCTGTCCTTTAACCTGCTGAAACATCTCACTGGCCCAAATTTTAAATTTTTAAAAATGATTTATTTACTTTATGTGCATTGGTGTCTGCCTGCCTGCCTGTCTGTGTAAGGGTGTTGGATCCCCTGGAACTGGAACTACAGACAGCTGTGAGCTGCCATGTGGGTATTGGGAATTGAACCTGGGCCCTCCAGAAGAGCAGCCAGTGCTGAGCCATCTCTCCAGTTTTTAATTTTTAAGTAATAGTCAAAACTACATCTAAAGCTTATGCTGTATTAAATGGTTCACTCAACTTCATTTGGGACCTACCAGCAACCCTTAAGTAGAAAAAGGATGGGCTAATAACTATTTTCTATTTTAAGAGATGTGTGGGCAATAAAAGATTTCCACCTCATCCTCAGTTACAGCCTCTTTCTTAACATTTTTCTTTTGTTAATGTGCAAAAAAAAAAGTTATGGACTTGCCTTGTGAGGTCGAAAATATAGATACAGGCTGAGAGGAAGAGGAAGAAACAAAGGAATCTGAAAGAAAATATACAGCATAAAAATTTGACAACCTTACATAGGATTCTTAACTTCAACTTTCTTTTTTCTGGAAGTTTATTAGCCAAGGGAAGACTCAAACTTTATTCCAGTGACTGTTTTCACTCACCTGCTAGTGATACCTCATTTCACTTCCAGGATGCACTTCTAGAAGTTTACAAAGTCAGTCTCTTTTAGACAAGCATTATCACCTTCAGGAGAAAAGAGGAAGTCCTACCATTTCATAACAGCTACAATCTCAAGAGCAGATGACCCTCTGCTACCTTTTGACAAAGTTGGTTTCTAAGTACTAACTGCTACTTGCTTTAAATAATTTCCAACTACATTTTGAAGCATTAAGTCACTAAGATGACAAAGGCAGGTGGATATCTATGAGTTTGAGGCCAGCATAGTCTACAAAACAAGTTTCAGGATAACAAAGGCTGTCTCAAATAACAAAACAACAAAAAAGTCACTAGGATGAACACTTAGAAATATTTAACTGGGCTAGAGGGTAGTGGTGCATGTCTTTAAACCAGCACTTGGGAGGCAGAGGCAGGTAAATCTCTGAGTTCAAGGCCAGACTGGTCTTCAGAGAAAATTCCAGGACAGCCAGGGATACACAAACAACAACAAAACAAAACAAAAAAACCCCAGGCAAAACCTGACTCTCGATATTTTAAAAACAAAAATCACAATTCACTGGAAAATAGGGCTAACATGAGAAATCTTTCATATTTGAAAATCACATTCCTCCAATCTATCAACATAAAAAAATGTAATGTACACATAACATCCCCTTTATACCTGCATCATAAACATACCCTTTAACTAAGCAGTTAATGCTTCCAGGAATCCATCCTACAAACAAGGCACGTGTGTGTACAAGGATATTCAGTAAGGGTGCTGGTTTTAAGTACTAGAAATAATATAAATGTCCACCAACAGAAGACTAGTTAAAAAACAACACCTAAGCCAGGAGGGTGCTCTCATATGTTCAGTGAAACAAAAGGGACTAACAGAAGGGATTAATGGTCTGAGGTGAACCCCCAAATGGTAATGAAGGTCTGTAACCCCAGCATTTGGGAATTCAAGAGGGTCAGTTCAAGGCACCCTGGGATACACAAAAGTCTGGCACTCTGTCTTCTCTCTCACACACACAGAGCCACTCATGGCAGCACACCTTTTAATCCCACCCCAGTTTATATCCAGGTCTAGGCTATCAGAGTTACTTAGTGAGACCCTGTTTCCAAAAAGAGAAGAGGAATAGAAGTTGTTGTTGTCTGGGATAGAAGGAAGATTTTGCTTTATGGCACTTAAGAAAACAAAAAAAGTCTCCTGAGATAGCAAAATGGCTCAGCAGTAAAGGTGCTTGCCACCAAGTTTGACAATCTAAATCCAGTACCAGAGTTCACACTGATAGGAGATAACTGATTCTACAAGGTTGACCTCTGATCTCCATATGAACACTGTGACATGCATGCACCCATATAAATACAAAGTAAATGTTAAAAGGTCACATGAAAGACAAAACATTCCCCAAAATGTCCTAAATGTAAAAAATGTTATGAACTCTTTTTTTCCAATTATAAAAATACTTTCACAAATATTAAAGTTTTACTTAAAATCAGAAGATTTAAATAACTAAGCAATAGCAGTATCTGTTAAATATTAATTTAAGAAAATTACTTTATAACAAATACAGAGCACATTAAAAGTAAGGCAGAATTTTGTGGGGATCAGATAGTCACTAATTAATTGAAAATCAGAATTTGAAATTCACTTTCAAGTTGCCTTTCAAGATGAAGCATCACATACATTCTTAAACATAAGAACCATTCTCAGCTAGGCAGTGTTGGTGCACGCCTTTAATTCCAGCATTTTAGAGGCAGAGGCAGGTGGATTTCTAAGTTCAAGGCCAGCCCTGTCTACAGAATGAGTTCCAGGCCAGGACTGTTACATAGAAAAATCCTGTCTCAAAAATAAAAACAAAACCACACCCACAAAAAAACCCAAAAACCTGTTCTCACTCTTCTTAAAATAACATTATTATTTAAAATTATATATATCTATGTGTGGACTCGTACACAAGAGTTCAGGTGCCTGCATAGTCTAGAAGGGGAATTAGCTCCTCTGGCACTGAGGCATAGGCAGTTGTGATCCACTGTGGGTGCTGGGAGTCAACTTGTGCAAGGGCAGAATGTACTCTTAAGCTCAGAGCCATCTCTTTAGCCTCTCCTATCTTTTTAAAGGAAAATCCTTACTATCTCTTGCTCAGTGTTTCCAGGTGGGTTCATTTCTAAATTCAACTACTGCCAACATTAAATTTATCAACTGATCAGTTTAAATCTAAACAGTCAGGTGTGGTGGCACACACCTGTAATCCCAGGATTCAGAAGGCTGAGGCAGAAGATTGGTTGGGGGGAGGGGTGGGGAATGGTCCTCCTTTAAGTAAACTCAATGCCAAAATAAGTTAAAAAGCCCTATGAACCTTGCAGCTGTTCGATTGTTCATTTCTACCTATACCCCCCCCACCCAGTGGAAAATTCCACCCTGCCAATTTGAATGCATAGCATCTGTTCTGATAGAGAACAGAGATAACCAGCTGTTTGCAACAATATTGCATGAGGTTTCTAACTTATAAAACCACATGATATTCCTACTCACATCTACCCTGTAGGGAAGTAAACTCTAGAAAGGTGATCTTAATCCTCCAAGTAGAATAACTTTCTGAAGCAGCTAGTCTAAGTCTAATACAGTAACTAGTCTAATACAGTAAGAGCCTTAAAACTTGAGTAGTGTGTTGTTGGAATGCAGTAGCAACAGCCACTGGGGTAAAGAAAGATCACCCCAGAAGAGACTTTGCCATCTT
The DNA here is from genome assembly GCF_003668045.3 of Cricetulus griseus. Classification (NCBI taxonomy): domain Eukaryota; kingdom Metazoa; phylum Chordata; class Mammalia; order Rodentia; family Cricetidae; genus Cricetulus; species Cricetulus griseus. The sequence goes on along the minus strand of NC_048596.1, from coordinate 51,958,176 downwards.
AAGTGAACAAGGGGTGGGAACAGGTAGAACAGAGTAGATTTCCAAATGCCTTTACTTATCTAAAAGATACACTTTGTACAGTGAGAAATCACTAAAGCGTGTGACACTATTATATATATAAGTGTTTTGGGGGAGAAGACTGTTTTGTTTGGAGACAGGGTCTCACTATGCATCCTTCCAGAGTACCAGGTTCACAACCATATGTACTACACCCAGCTTTTGCCCATGTTTTAAAAAGAAAACAGATCTTGGCCAGGTATGGTGGCGCATGCCTTTAATCCTAGCACTCAGGAGGCAGATGGAGGCCAGCTTGGTCTACAAAGCGAGTTTCAGGACAGGACAGCCAGGGCTATACAGAGAAACCCTGCCTCGAAGAAAACAAAATAAAACAGACAAAAAGTAAAAAAAAAAAGAACTGAGATCTCTAATAAATTGGAAAGCTCCTGCATAAAGTCAGGCATGATGGGCTAGAAGTTGTCCTCTAACCATCACACTTACATGTTAGTGACTTGGATGGGGAGCAGAAATGTCCTGGAGAAACTTTGCAAACAGCCTAAGTTAGGCTTTCATCTCCACTGGCAAGTCACATTGGTACTATTCCTTTAAAGGTTATGATGACTTTTTATCTCAGTGGCAATCTTACTCTAAATCTATCATTTCAGTCTGACATGAAGAAAAATATGTCAAACCCAATTTAGAAGACATTCTATAAATTATCTTGATTGGTATTCCTCAAAACTGTCAAGATCAGGGGCTGGGAAGATGACTCAGTGTGTACAAGCCAGGGACCTGAGTTCAGATCCCCAGCACTCATGTAAAAGCTAAGTACAATGCACACATTTGTAACCCTAGCACTGAGGGAGGGAGTTTTAGAGACAAACAGATCTTGAGGTTCATTGGCCAACCGTCTAGCCAAAGTAGCAAGCTCTAGCCTCAGTGAGGGGGAAAAATAGTAGAGAACAGTGGAAGGACAAATAGAGTGAAAAATTTATAATGGGCCATATAAAGATGGAAAATATACAGAAAGTCTGAAGTATGTTTATTATTGTGTTTTCTTTAAATTTTTGACTGTTAATGAGCTAACTACAGAGTGACATTTGATTGTGGGGGCTGTTAAGCTAAACCAACATATATATTTTAAAGATATCTTGACTTCAAAATTTGAGTCTAAGGATATTTTACTTTCGAAAAGAGGTTTGGCTTTTGTTTTCACAGATGAAAAGCTAAGGATTCCTTCCAAGCTAATATGGTTTGATCAACAAGACCCCCTGAATCAATGGCCCAGGTGATCCAACATTCACAAACAGCTTCAAGACTTCAGGCTGAGATGACCAACAACACAAAATACCCCAGTCAGGATTTGAACATAATTCTAAATTTTCTCAGGATTCCAATAAGATTAAGAGTGCCCTCAATCAGCAGGAAGTAGTCTAAAAAACTACACCCAAATTTGCAAATGTTGTTTATAAGGTTTGTTTTCATTTAAAGGTGGTTGGTTGTAAATGGTCAATGGTCACAGTCAATCTCTTTCTAAAGAAAAAAAAAATGGGACATGATGGAAATATTCATGGAAATAAATACTTTAGATTGGTATGGATTTTGGTTTACTGATACAAATTTAAGGCCAATTTTGTTATACTGTATATGTATTTCTACTCTTGTTTGAGGTACTATGTTCATGCAGCTCATTTAAAAATATAATATATAGTTAAGAAATACAAATTGGGGCTGGAGAGATGGCTCAGCAGTTGAGAGGACGACTGCTCTTCCAGAGGACCCAGGTTCAATTCCCAGCACTCACATGGCAGCTCATGCCTGACTGTGACTCCAGTTCCAAGGGATCTGACACCAAACACAGACATACACACAGGTAAAACACCAATGCACATAAAATAAAAATAAATTACTAAAAAAATACAAATTGTCATCTATGATAGTCAACCTTGTCGTCATGTTAGTTTTCTAGACATACAGAGATATATTTCAGATGGATAGGTAATCTTCAAACACTTGAAAGACCCACAGAATATGGTATTTAAAATGTTTTAAGAAAAAAAATGTTTTAGGAACTTAAACTTGCCGGGCGTTGGTGGCGCACATCTTTAATCCCAGCACTCAGGAGGCAGAGGCAGGTGGATCGCTGTGAGTTCGAGGCCAGCCTAGTCTCCAGAGCAAGTGCCAGGATAGGCTCCAAAGCTACACAGAGAAACCCTGACTCGAAAAACCAAAAAAAAAAAAAAAAAAAAAAAAAAAAAAAAAAAAAAAAAAACCCCCAAAAAAAAAAAAAAAAAAGAAAGAAAGAAAGAAAAAAAAAAGAACTTAAACTTTTCTTGACAACGAGACATATATGTTCCTGGTAGCACCCATTACCTCAAGAGGTTAATGGGCATTGAAGCTCCTTATGGAGTTTGCCTTCAATGTGGCAAGACCTTCCATTTGGGCAAGAAACTGCTCTTGCCTAAACTGCCTGACTGTATGCTATATAAACCAGACATGCAAGTGACTGCTGATCTCGCCAAAACCAGATGGGAGGTTCTTCAGGGTTCTTGCTTCACAGAAACTACCAGACATTGTGCAGGACACAGAAGAAAGCAAATGACAAACTTTGCCATTGCAAGGCAGAACAGATCTTCAGATCTGCCCGATTTATGGGCCTACAGGCTGAAGAAGGATGCCCCTACATTACAGAAGAACTTTGGGAGATTTTCCAGGCAGCCAGATATCTCTGTCATTTCTAGAGTTTTGAAAGTTGCTTACAATGCACTTCCAGTTTACTTAGGTAATATTATATCCTTCTGGGGTCTTTGATGGAGTTGAAGTCAATTATAGTTTTCCTTAGTTATGATAAAAGATAAATTAGATATAAAACTTTAGACTTACAAAGATAGGATAGATGATAAGAGTATTTTCTTTAATTTTACCAAATACAAATAGACTAAATATTGTAATTGTAATTCTTGCTTGATAACTGTTTTGTTATATGTGATTTTACTATGTTAAAGTAAAAACCTTTTTTAATTAGACAGAAAAGGAGAGATGATATGGGATGTCCTTCTGTATGCTGTGAATATGTGATGCTTTTACTGGTTGATAAATATAGCTGTTTTGGCCTATGACAGAATATAGCCAGGCTAGAAATCCAAACAGAGATAGAGAAAGAAAGAAGGCAGAATCGAGGAGATGCCATCTAGCCCCTGGGAAGCAAGATGTGAGATAAAAAGCCACAAGCTTTGTGGTGAAATATAGAATAATAGAAATGGGTTAATTTAATTGTGAGAGCTAGTCAGTAATATGCCTGAGCTACTGGCCAAACAATTACAACTAATATTAAGCTTCTGAGAGCTATTTGGAAACTAGTGGATAGGCCAAGAAACCTCCAATAACATTAAGGTATCATAAATATTAGACAGCCCTGATTGGCATAAATCTGTAATCCCAGCTGCTTGAGGCAGAGACCAAAGGACTGAAGATTTGAGGACAACCTGGGTTACAAGTGAGTTCAGGAACAGTCTGGGCAAATTGGTGAGACCTTGACTAAAAGTAAGATCTACAAAGACAGCTAAAGATGAAGCTTAGTGGCAGCATCCTTGCCTAGTACTTACTGAGCCCTAGATTCAATTTCCAGTTGAAATTGAAATTCAATTTCCTGAGCCCAGGATTCAATTAAATCCTGTAATTAAGTATTTCTACCTTGAATGTAAACTAAAAACAAGGCTCATTGTTAAAACACTTTGCTATAGCAGAACAAAAAGCGTCCTTATTAATTCTGCTTAAGAAGTTTTCCAGAATATCCTTGCACTTATCCTCAAGGGCAAGCTTCCAATGAGGAATATGCCAAGTGCCAACACGTACCTCTCCTGGTTATATTATGAAGATGTGTTTACAGGAAGTAGCAAGTCAGTTAATTTAAGAAAAGAGGTAAGGATATTCTTCGAAGTAATAATAATCAAATAATAATCACCATCATCTACCACTAACGATTAACCTTCCTAAGTGAAAATCTTATATAGCAGTTAAAGAAGTTCTCTCAGTCAGGTGTGGTGGCACACACCTTTTGTCCCAGCATTTGTGAGACAGGTGGGTAACTATGAGTTCGAAGCCAGCCTGGTCTACAAAGAATTCAAGACATCTAGGGGATACATTGTGAGATCCTGTCTTCAACAACAACAGAGGTTCTCTCTGGCGCTGCAATAGGAGAGTCATATGTCTTCTAATAACTCATAGATACACAGTAAAAAAGATTTCCACGATGAAATCAGGAATAACAGTGTTATAGCTTAAAATAAGTTAGTGTGTTCATAGCTTTCAAACATACATAATAATCCATAATCTAAAACAACTGTAGAATTGTATTCAATAATTGTTATAAATGAATTAGAATAAAAGTAAGGCAACACCTTTTCTTTCTTTTCTTGAAGTAAGGTCTCAATATGTAGTCCTGGCTGGCCTGGAACTCACAGAAGTCCACCTATCTTTGCCTTGAAGTGCTGGGATTAAAGGTGTGTGGCATCATGCCTGGCCAGAAAGTTACTTAAAAAAAAAAAAAGGAAAATAATTTTAAAAAAATTTCTTTTTGCAGTACTGGAAATTGAACCCACAGTTTAGCACATGCCAGGAAAACACTCTATCCTTTACATTTTTCAAAAGTCTGTAAAGTTTAGAAGGCTAAAATATTAACCATAAAGCTGAACGAACACAAAACACACCAGGCACACATGATCACTACACACAGTCACTAACATAAAACTTATTTGGAGCCAATGTAATTCTGCCAAGAACTAGTAAGTGGTCAATTCAAAGACTATAGATACTTTAAAGAGAAGTGTCTTTCAACAGAAATAATGCTTGCCCCCCCCAAAACCTTAACTTTCTCTTTTCCTTTAATGATGTGTCACTAATTCCTTCATTATTAAACTTCACTCAACAAGCACTTGCCACACTCACCTGAGGAGAACAGGTGACTAGCATATCATGAGGAACAATTTCCTCACAGCTGAACTCAATAAAGCAACAACATTCCTACTATGGTTTTCAGACCATCTCTAAAACATTAACAAGCAAAAAGGGTTCAATACAAAAACAGTGTAAAGAATAAATGAACAACAACAACAACAAAATAAAAACACTGAAACTCTTACCCTAAACTTTGTAAATAACTACCTGCAGATTTCAAGTTAGAGTTAAGATACAGTCATTAAATTTATGTAGACAAGTACTTTTATATGAGCTAAGTAGCTAAATTACTTAATAAACATGCTTTCAATAGAAAATAGCATCCAAAGAAACCTTTTCTTTCCCAGGAAAAGTAAAAATAATAGACAGTTGGGTGTGTATAGACTATTCTGAGATGGCCATTCTTGCTATTTCTTACAAAGTTCTGCTGTGACAAGCATTTTATAATGTATCCTAACTATATTTTCTATAGCTACAGAAAATATTTAAGCATATACCAAGGCACCTATGAAACAAGTTGTACCTCTCCTTGTTTTTGTTTTTCTGAGATAGGGTCGCTCTTTGTAGCTTTGGCAAACTGGGACTTGGTATGTAGATCAAGTTAACCTTGAATGCATACAGAATTGCCTGTCTCTGTCTTGTAAGGGTTGGAATTTAAGACAAACTCAGCCACCATGCCTAGCAGTCAAAATCTTTTTTTTTTTTTTTTTTTTTTTTTAAATGCCTGAGGAGAAGGCTGGAGAGATGGCTCAGTGGCCAAGAGCACATACTACTTTTGAGGACTAGAGTTCAGTTCCCAGCACTGACCTGTAATTCTAGTTCTAATGGGATCTGACACCTCTGGTCTCTATGGGAACCTGTACTTTTATTTACGTACCTACACAAACACATAATTAAAATTAAAAAATATATATTTATAAAAGCGGCTGGGTCACTTGGGAATAAGAGGCAGGTGGATCTCTGTGAGTTGGGGGCTAGCCTGGCCTACAGAGAAAGTTCCAGGAGAAATCATAACTTGCAAAACAAACAAACAAAAAAAAACAAAAGAGGCTGGGAATATGTAGCTCATTGGTGGACTGTGTGTCTAGCACAGGCCAGCTCCTGCATTCACACATCAGTACTATTGGAAAAATAACAATAATAATTTTCTTTTATTAAGGAAGATGGAGATTTCTTTCACGTGTAATTCAACTACTTGTGGTGATATATTACTTATGATTTATTACAGCTTGCCTAGGGATTCAGAAAGCAAAGCCAGCCTCAAGCTATAAAGATCAGGCAGTGGTGATACACACCTTTAATCCCAGCAGCCAGAAATTAGGAGGTGGTAGTACACACCTTTAATCCTAGGACTCAGGATTAAGAGGTAGAAGGATCTCTGTGAGTCCACCCAGATCTACACAAGATTGATCCAGTCCTAAAGAGAAACAGCTCACACAAAGATGATCTTTGCACCTTCGATTACATGCCTTTAAACCCAGCACTAGAGGGGTATAAAAGATAGGAGCAGGGCCTTCAGTAGTATTAGCAATTCATTCTCCAGCCATATTGAGGATAGGAAGACAGTGAGGTCAGTATAGCAGTCTGAGGTTTGGTAGAGCCAAGATCAGCCCTTTCAGCTAAGGTAGTGGTAAGAGCTAGTGATTTCCATGCCTTGCTTTCCTGATCTTCAGCTTGAAGTCTGTCCTTGGATCTTTTATTTTCCATGCAACAACCACTATTCTAGGTGCAGGTAACTTATAACTTGCAGATGAACCAAGTATTAGATATTATTAATTAAAAAGTCAGGTTTGAAGTAGTTTGCCCTTAAAGACACAAAGCAAAGGCATCTAGTTCACACTGCTGACTTGTATTCTATCCCTTTACATTAATCACTATTATTTGCTAACATTCACTATGGGCAAAGCCCTTTCTGTGTGCTTAATTTTCACATTAACTATTATCATAATTTTAATGGTATGGAAATGAAGATGCAGGATTTATACAAGAACAACAGTTTTTAAGAGATAAACCCTAGGATGGGGGGTGGGGGGTGGTACACACCTTTAGTCTCTGCACTCCAGAGGCAGAAGCAGGAAGATCTGTGTGAGTTCGAGGCCAGCCTAGTCTACAGAGACAGTGCCAAGACAGTCAAAGCTCTTACACAGAGAAAGTCTGTCTTGAAAAACCGTGTGTGTGCGTGTGTGTGTGTGTGTGTGTGTGTGTGTGTGTGTGTGTGTGTGTGTGTGTGTGTGCATTTTATGTATTCATGGTTTTCAGAAAAGTAGTTTCTACCTGTAAAATTTTAATGTCATTAACTATTAAAAACATATTTTAAATTCAGACATAGTGCTGGAGAGATGATAGGTCAACAGTTAAGAAATTGGATGTGCCAGGCAGTGGTGACGAACACCTTTAATCCCAGCACCCCGGAGGCAGAAGTGGGCAAATCTCTGTGAGTTTGAGGTCAGCCTAGTCTACAGAGTGAGTTCCAGGATAGCAAAGGGTATACAGAGAAACCCTGTTTCGAACCCCCTCCCTCCTAAAAAAGTGCACTGGATGCCCTTCCAGAGGGCCTGAGTTCTAGTCCCAGCACCCACAGGGTGGTTCATAATTGTTTGTGACTCCAGTTACAGACCATCAGCCACCTTCTTCTGACCTCTAAGGATGCCAGACACACATGTGGTGCAGACATATATGCAAGCAAAACACCCATAAACTTGGGAGAGGGGAAGTGAAACAAGCCTGTTCCCTAACTTGAATTAATAATAATAATAATAATAATAATAATAATAATAATAATAATAATAGAAAAAAAAACACCCATAAACTTAATTCAGACAATATTGGTATTGGGCAATTCTCACTCTAAAAAGAACATTACATATTTTTATCTCTTTTATGTCAACCCCAAATGTCTGCCTCTGAAACTCAGTCTCCTTCAAAGGCAGAAATCTGGAAAGGCATCCTAGCCTCACACCTTCTTTAAGAACACTTATCTTGAATTGCTGCTGCTTTAGCACCTGTCACACTGAACCACAGACTGCTGTTAATCATTTCTACCTGTAACAAAAAAACACTATTTCTAAACTTTACTGGACAGTCAGTCAAGATAAAACTTTTTTCAGGATATTATGCAACACTTACTCTTAACTAAAAGCAACTAAAAAAATTAGTAAAGAGCATGAAGCTCAAGACTGACAGCAATGCTTTCTTGCTTTTCTGTAACCACAGCAGAGTTAGAGTTCAATTTTAAAACAAACTGCATCTTATTTCATCTTGCCAAACCCTGAGACATTTCCTCTGACAGCGGGAAGCAGGGAGAAAGGAGCTATACTAAAATGGTGACTTCAATGCAAGATCTTTGGTTTTTGAGACAGGGTCTCTCAGTATAGTCTATCAGGCTGGTGAACTTCCTGCGTCAGTATCAAAATTACAGATAACAGGTACCACGTTCAGCTTCACTGAGGTACTTCAAAAAGACTTTATATTTTCTGTTGTTGCTTTTTTGAGTGTGTCTCATTATGAAGCCTTGATTGGCTTGGAATTCTTTCTATATAGATCAGGATGCCTTCTAATGTACAGAAATCCATCTGTCTCTGCATCCTGAGTGTTGGGACTGAAGATATATGTCACCACACCCAGCCGTTTTTAAAATGATTCTTTAGTTAAGAATACAAATGTATTTCACCATGGCATGGTCATATGATTTTTTTTAAACATAAGAAAAATTATGTGAGGGGGCTGGACAGATGGCCCAGTGCTTAAGGACTGTTCTTCCAGAGGACCAGGGGTTCAATTCTAACACCCACAAGATGGCTCACAACCATCTGGGATTCATACGCCTCCTTCTGGCCTCTTCTAGGCACTGCTTGCAGTGATGCACAGACACATGCATGCAAAAATCATCCATACACATAAAACACAAAAATAAAAATAAAGCTTTAAAAACACTTTGTGAGGAAGGCAGAGGGTGGTGCTTATGGGGGCCAAAACAACTGTGAGAATCAGTTTTCTCCTTCTACCATGTGGGTCTAAGGGTTCTATTTCAGGGTGTTAGGTTTAACAGCAAGTGTCCTATCCAGTCATCTTGCTAGCCCCATAAGGCAGACTTTTATATTCAAGTAGTCAGTTGAACAACAAGAATCTTGCATTGGGGACACTGAAACTATTACTGCTTTCTGGTTATCAGTAAATTGGCAATGGGCAGGAGTTTATGATAGGACATTCATTTAGTGTGTATTTCAGGTGTTCCTTTCCAGCTTGTAAACCTTGTAAACAGAAACTTATTGAGTACTTTTGTAGTTACAACAGACAGATACTGTTTTAAGTGCCAGTAGTGGGCTAGGAGTGTGTCTCAGTGGTAAAGTGTGTGCCAGCAGCTGCATGGCCCTCGGTTCCATCTATAGCACCACAAAACAGACAAGGGAAAATGTCATTAGTGACAAATGTCTACAGCTATGTTGCAAATAGCAATTCTATACTATAATTAAGAAAAATGGGTAGTATTGGGGGATTTATACTATTAGGAAAGTGCAATGCAAACCCATCTACTGGAAATACCATTTTAATATATAAATTTCACTGTTCACAATGCCTCTTTTTAGCATTTTTCCCACTACCATAAAGAAATGTTAAAAGCTGGGTGATGGTGGCACAGTCCTTTAATCCTTGCACTTTGGAGGCAGAGGCAGGAGGACCTAAAGTTTTGGGATAGCCAAGACTACACAGAGAAACCCTGTACTGCTAATATAAAATTTACTTGGTGGCAGTATATGCTTGCATTTTTCTGATGCACCAAGGGAGTCAATCCATGACAACACATTAAAAGAATAAAAATGTTGATTCTTGCTAGGTGTGGTGGCATCCTATAGTCCCAGTGGAGGCTGAAGCAGAATCATCTTTTGTTCAAGGCTAGTGAGAGCTACTTGGTCTTAAAATTTCTTTTTTACTATTTGATCATAGTCAGGACTAAAAATTTTAATTCCCTGGCTGCCAGATAGAATGATTCCTCAATACTTAACATCTGTCTTGAACATAAATGGCCAACTTTTTCTTGTTTTGTTTTTGTTTGTGACTTTGGAGGCTGTCCTGGAACTAGCTCTTGTAGACCAGGCTGGTCTCGAACTCCCAGAGAGAGATCCACCTGCCTCTGCCTCCCGAGTGCTGGGATTAAAGGCGAGCGCCACCACCGTCTGGCTCCAAATAGCCAACTTCTAAAACCTAGATCTTTATCAGAAATTGGAAAATTAGGAATAGGAAGCTGCCAAACAGTAAGTAGTAATGTAATTAAAGTTATAGAACAGCACTGTTCATTTGGAAGTTAGCCCAAAACACAAAAATTTGGAGGAGAAATGTTGGTAGTTGAAACAGAACCAGGGTTCCAAATATGCTGCCTCATTCCTTTATCTGCAGACACTTCCTCCCATACCGTTTACCCAAATGGCTATAACCACCCTGGAAGCTCTCAGACAGGTGGGAAGCCAGTATTAGAAAACACAAGAGAACACATTTGATGCTAAGATCACAAATACTAGAATTTAGAATGACCAATCCACGACTGTGCGTTGGAGATAACAAAGCATTTTTTTAAACCTTTCAAAATTCTTCCTTTGACAAATCATGTTTTCGCCAAAGACTCAGTTCCTTTAAGAACCACCACCTGCCAGCGGGCATAATCCTCCTCTAGAAGACGTCTGCACTGCAGATCTCTGCACGAGGAGAGCTCGCTTGTCAGCTCCCACCAGCAGGCAGACATGTATACAATAGAAACTAAAGGAGGCCGGCAGCGTCCCACCTAGTCTTTTCACAGACAAGGGAGAAGGGGGTCCAACCAGCCCAGGCTTTGTCTGAATTTTCTCCTCTTTTCCCTGCAGTAAACGTTCTCTTTTGTTATACTGCTATCGAGAATAGGCCATCGAAAACATGAAATCAAAACATGGTGATGACTTGACATGACTGTATTTATTATCTTCTAGAATATAGCAACTGATTGCGTGTCCCCACCCCCACGATGCGCTCGTGAAGAGCCGGCTGTGTTGCAGATGCAGCCAAGGATCCATCTTGGACTATCGGTAGCTCCCTCCCAAATGTTCCTGTGCTATTCTCATCACGCCTCAGAGACTCAGAAAAATCTGGCATTCAGTTTAGCCCAAAACAGTAATAGAACTTCCTGATTCTTCTGGCAAACAACAAAAACAACAACAACAACAACAAAAAATTGGAGGGGGGGGAGAGACTATCACTCACGTAAGATTGTGTCAACACCTGTCTGCAAACCTGCAACGCCACCCCTTCCCACCACCACGCCTCTCAAAACCCTAACATCATTTCTCCTACGACCCACCTGTCACAATCCTCTGAAGCTCGCTAATCCTCCGCTAAATCAGCCGCCACCCCCCCCTCTCCACCCTAAGGCTCTCCCGCCTCCTGGACACAATCCATTCGGTTCACCCAGCCTTTCTCCGTTTTCACCCCACGACTGTGTCCTCATCTGCGGGGGAGTCAGCATCAACGCCCACTCTCTAGACCACCTCCCCGCCCCCAACCTGTTTTCCTCACACCCCGTTATTTCCTCACCGCGCGCCGCTCGGCCCTTCGCTCCCCTCCCCCTTTGCCTGTTCCTCAAACGCCCGCCTAGGGACTGAAGCCGCCCGCGGCCGGCCGGGGTAGGTCGCCCGCCCCGCCCCGCCCCCGCCCGGAGACCCGTCGCCCGCGCTCCTGGGGACCGAGTTCCCCACGCGCCTCACCCGCACATGAGGAGCCGCAGCTCTTCGCCCCCAGGGCGGGGCAGGCTCCCGGGCTCCCGCCGCCGCCGCCGCCGAGCGCGGACGGCTCGGCCCCGGAGGACGACGAGGAGATTGACGGGGACTGAGTGGCCGCCGACGACTCCGCCATGGCTGTACGAGCGAGGGCGGGAGAGAGGTGAAGAGAGACGCGGGACCGGAGAGTGGGAGGGGACGCAGAATAATCCAGCAGCTGGCTCTCCCAGGTACCGGGCGAAGGCTGTTGCGAAGACTGACTCCGACAGACTGACTGACTCAACCGTGCTCCGCGGGGAGAGGAGTGCGAGCGCGCATGCGCATAAAGGGCCCGAGGACGCGCGGGCGGTGGCCGCGGAGGCGCGCAGAGACGCAATGCGCAGGCGCAAGAACTGTTCCTCAGCGTTCCCGCAGGAAAGGACGCAGCGTGACTGGCCCCGCGGGTGGGGCGAGCCTCTGGGGGGGTGTATGTGAGTGCGGAGGAGGGCGGGGTAGAAACCTGACGTAAGGGGCGTGGCTAAGCGCCAGACTCCGCACGCCACTGCAGCCCAGACTGCGGATTAATAGTGCCTCGTCTCCCCCCAACTCCTGGTTCTTTATGTGAATGTTTTCTAGTTGACAGGTTATGTTTTAACCACCGAGGTTTCTTTGTGCTTCCATAAGCTGCAAATGATTTTTTTAATCATAAATTCTAGTTGATGTCTTTTGTCTGACGCGTACCCGCCTGGGACTCCAAAGAAAAGTGAAAGCCACAATATATAGAGATTCCCCCCTCTGTAAGGTGCTTTTTGAGTTAGCTGGTCGTGTCGTAATATCGCCTCACCGAGGCAGACATGGCACAGTCCAACGTTTGATAGGTGGAGAGAAATCTAGGCAGAATGAGAAACTATTACTCATTCCAATCACATCGCAATGCAGTCTCAGAATCAGATTCATATTTTTATCTTGTTTTTCTTCCCAAAGAGGGCTTCAGGTTGCCTTTTCTCTAAATAGGTTCTGAGCTAGAGAAGACATACTTTGGAAGGGGGAAAAAGCTTCCCAGGAAAGGAAACCAGGAGATAACATCTTGGTTGTGACTGGGAGGGCATAAAATTAGGTATTAAAAAACGAGGCGCAGATACACATTACTGAATTTTATTCATGTCCTAAGATGAGTCCTTTAAACGAAAACATATTTGAAACTGGACATCAGTTTATATCGGATTTTGTTCGTCGATCTTCTGGGTTGACTTGCTACATTCAAAGCCTCCCTGTATCTGTTCAAAAATTTTCGAAAGTACATAATAATGATGATAATCAAAGCAGTGGGATTTGATGTTGCTAAGCAGCAATCGATGACCCAGCGTGCAATCGCAGGTTCAGCAAATCCTGTAAAGATGCAAACTCATGGAGGGGGTGCTAGACAGGCAGGCTTCAGCAGAGAACGCGATCTGACCAGTGGAAATCTAGAATAAGCTGTGGACCTCATCTGTCCTAGACAGTTTTTTTAAGGTCAGATAAAGCCCAGACAGCATCCTGGTTGTTGCAATGCTCTGAAAAATGCCCAGAATATTTCCCGAAATAACTGTGGAAAATATCTTACTCTGGCACTTGACAACATCAGTTAATAATGCAGCAAACTGACCGGCGGTGGCCGTAGTGGTGGTGGTGGTGGTGGCGCTAGCCTTTAATACCAGCACACTGGAGGCAGAAGCAGGCGGATATCTGAGTTCGAGGCCAGTCCCTGATCTTCAGAGAGAGTTCAAGGATAGCCAGGGATACACAGAGAAACCCTGACTCAAAAGACAAAAAAGAAAAGAAAAAGAAAATAAACCGCCTCTATAATAAGATCCTGCTGTGGACAAGCCAGTAGGGCATATTCTTAATTAGTGATTGATGGGGAGGGTCCATCCCATTGTGGGTGAGGCTATACCTGGGCTGGAGGTCTTGAATTCTATAAGAAAGCAAGTTGAGCAAGCTACAGAGAGGAAGCCAGTGAGCAGCACCTTTTCAAATCCTCTGTGTCAGCTCCTGCCTCTAGGTTCCTGCCCTGCTGGAGTTTCTGTCCTGACTTCTTTCAATGATGAATATTGATATGGAAATGTAAGCTAAATAAACCCTTTTCTCCCCAACTTGCTTTTTGGTCATGGTGTTTTATTGCAGTGATAGCAACCCTCACTAAGACAAGTTGGTACCATCATAGTGAGGTATTGCTATGATAGCCCTGACCATATTTTTTGGGAGGATTGTCAAAGGACTTTGGAACTTTGGACTAGAAAAGCCATTGAGTGTTGTGAGCTTAGTGGGATATTCTGTATGAGCTTGGAAGATAAGGATGTTGAGAGCAAGGCCTTTAATCCCAGCACTAGGGAGGCAGAGACAGGCGGATCTCTGTGAGTTCAAGGCCAGCCTGGTCTACAAATCAAGTTCCAGGACAGGCTCCAAAACAATACAGAAAAACCCTGTCTCAAAACAAAACAAAAAGAATGTTGAGAGCAGTGCAGATGATGGAGGTGGAGGCCTGGCTTGTGACGTTTCAGAGGGAAGCACTTGACGAGGCCTTTTGTGTGAAGAATCTGAGGTGTCTGGTCAGCTAGAGTTGAATTTTCTGTGTTTAACAAGAGACCAGAACAACTAAAGTAAAACCTTTGTTTTGCTGGAACAATGGGTCAAAATAATCAGGTGTTATTAAGAAAAAACAGGTCCATAAAAACAGACAGGTGGACCAATGGAATAGAATCAAAGATCCTGATTTTTGACAAGCTAAAATTATAAAATGGAAAAAAGAAAGCATCTTCAACAAATGGTGCTGGCATAACAAACAGGATGTCCACATGTAGACGAATGCAAATAGATCCATATCTGTCGCCATGCACAAAACTCAAGTCCAAATGGGTCAACATAAAACCAACCACACTGAACCTCATAGAAGAGAAAGTGAGAAGTAGCCTTGAACACATTGGCACAGGAGATTGCAACAATTAATATATGGGACCTCCTGAAACTGAGAAGCTTCTGTAAATCAAAGAACAAGGTGAACAAGACAAAACAGCAGCCTACAGAATGGGAAAAGATGTTCACCAACCCACATCTGACAGAGGACTGATCTCCAAAATCTACAAAGAACTCAAGAAGTTAGACATCAAAAGATCAAATAATCCAATAAAAATGGGGTACAGATCTAAAAACAGAACTCTCAACAGAGGAATCTCAAAAGACACTTAAGGAAATGCTCAGCATCCTTAGTCATCAGAGGAATGCAAATTAAAACATCTCTGAGATACCATACTACACCTGTCAGAATGTCCAAGATCAAAAACTCCAATGGCAGCTTATGCTGGAGAGGATGTTGAGAAAGGGGAACACTCCTCCACTGCTGGTGGGAGTGCAAACTTGTACAGCCATTTTGGAAATCAGTATGGTGGTTTCTCAGAAAATTGGGAATCCATCTACCACAGAACTCAGCTATGCCACTTTTGAGCATATACCCAAAGGATGCACACTCACACCACAAGGACATTTGCTCAAGTATGTTCATAGCAGCATTATTTGTAATATCCAGAACCTGGAATCAACACAATGGGATACTACTCAGTCATAAAAAAGACAATGATATCTTGAAATTTACAGGCAAATGGATGGAACTAGAAAAAGCCATCCTGAGTGAAGAAATCCAGACCCAGAAAGACAAATATAATATGTACTCATAAGTGAGTACAGGCCACAACCCAGAGAACCTAGGTAACAAAGAGGACCCTAAGAGAGACATACATGGATCTGCTAGGAAAGGGAAAAAGATAAGATCTCCTGAGTAAATTGAGAGCATGAGGGGTAGGGAGAGGAAGGTAGAAGGAGAAAGGGGAGGATGGAAGGGGAGGAGGGAAAATGTAAAAAAAGAAAAAATAGAATAAAATCGAATTTAGAAAAAAAATGACCAAATCACTGAGGTGAAGCCTTCTGGGAAGTGTTTCCTTAGGGTCAGCACACAGAAAGCTTCGTTCCAGAGATGGCCAAGGTTGTGCCTCATGCTGGCAACTGAACTTGGTAGTATGAGTCACCCATGTGGTACTGGATTTGAAGTCACGGAGAGGTCCTGGAGAGCAGCTTTCTTGGCACTATGTAGCAAGGCTGGAGTCTCTGAAGAGAGCCCACTGAGCCATCCCTGCAGCCCCCCCCCCAAAAAAAACATTTTAAAGTGAGCATGTGGTATTTGTCTTTTTTTGTGACTGAATTAATTTACCCAACAAAATAACTGTCAGTTCCTGAATGTTGCTGCAAATGTCAGGATTTTCTTTTTTTTATTCCAGAATTATATTTCATTGTGTTTATATACATTTTCCTTCTCCATTATTAACTGATAGACATTGTGGCTGAATCTGTATTCTAGCTATTGTGTATAATGCTGAAAGAAACATGGAAAGCCAAGAGTGATGACATACTTCTACAGTCCCAGCACTTAAGAGACTGAGATAGGAGAATATCGAATTTGAGACCAGCCTGAACAATATAGTGAGACCCTGTCCCAAACAATCAGAACAAACCAAACCATGGGCATCTTTTCCCATTAGCTGGATACCTTTCCATCAGATGTATGCCCAGTATTGGGGTTTGCAGGGTCAAACTGTAGTTCTGTTTGGAGTATTTTAAAGTATTTCATATTGTTTTCCATATGGCTGTACAAGTTGTACCTCTACCAAGAGTATACAAGTTCTCCTTTCTCCACATTTTCACATTTTTTTTCTTTCTAGTACCAGGGATTGATACCAGGGCCCCTTATATGCTAGAATGGTCCTCTGTTGCTACACTATTTCCACCACCACCACCCCCCCTTGTTTTTTTCGGAGACAGGGTTTCTCTGTGTAGTCCTGGCTGTCCTGTGTTGAAAGAAAGTCTTATTATGTTGCCTAAGCTGGCCTCAAATTCTCTGTTTTCCTGCCTCAGCCTCCTGAATAGCAGGGATTACAGGTCTGTGCCACAAGGTGTGTTATAAACATCCACCTGATATATATATATATATATATATATATATATATATATGAGAGTCAGAGGCAGAGGCAGATGGATCTCCAAGAGTTCAAAGCCAGCCTGGTCTACATAGAAAGTTCTAGGACATCCAAGGTTACAATCCTGTCTCCAACACCCCTCCCCCAGAGGAAAAAAACCGAAAACAAACAAACAAACAAACAAACAAAAACAGACCAGAACTATGAACAGAACTGAGTCCTGGAATTGGTTCCCAGAACTGAAAAAAATATGTATACTCGAGTTGTTTGGTGGTAGGGATGGGTTGAGAGAATGGCATCATTAGGAAATTTTACTCTTGTGGGAACACTTGGAGAATGTATTTTCAGAAACCTCCATGGGATGGTCCATGTAGCTCCTGATGCAATCAAACGATTTCAATGAACACAAGACATGCAAAGCTCCGGGCGCTGGTGGCACACACCTTTAATCCCAGCACTCGGGAGGCCGAAGCAGGTGGATCTCTGTGAGTTCTAGTCCAGCCTGGTCTCCAGAGCTAGTTCCAGGATAGGCTCCAAAGCCACAGAGAAGCCCTGTCTCAAACTCCGCCTGGAACCCTGCCCCCCCCCAAAAGACATGCAAAGCTGCTGCCAGTGTCATACGAACACTGCTTTCTGTTGTGGAAAATAATTTTAAGGTGTGAAGCATCTGTTTATGCATTTGTTTAATGATGTAAAGATGCTTTTGCTTATGCTGCATTTGTTTACCTCTGTGAACCTGTGATTCTTTGCCTGTCTAAAACACCTCATGATCTAATAAAGAGCTGAACGACCAATAACAAGGCAGGAGAAAGGATAAGTGGAGCTGGCAGGCAGAGAGTAGGGCTAGAAGGAGAAATCTGGAAGAAGGAGGGAGCAAGAAAGCAAGGAGGGGAGGATGTCCGGGGGCCAGCCACCCAGCCACCCTGCCATCCAGCCAGTCAGCCATAGAGGGAAGTGAAATACACAGGAAGAAGAAAAGGAAAAAGCCCAGAGGCCAAAAGATGGTCTGGATAATTTAAATTAAGAAAAGTTGGCTGGAAACAAGCCAAGCTAAGACTGGGTGTTCATAATTAATAATAAGCCTCCCTGTGAATGATTTTTTTGGGAGCTGGGTGGTGGGCCCCCAAAAGAGCCAAAAGAGTACAGTGTAAAACACCCAACAACAACATTTTGGCATTCCAACGTGAGACCAGAGTAAAAGAAAACCCAACACCAGCTTTCATTTTGTAAGTTGAAGTAGGAAGCTGAAATGTGATAGTAAATACATGAACCAGCAGCATGAGGCTTGCGGTGACCAGGCATTATTAGCTATATACCATTGGATGTCCTCAGGTGACTGACAGTCCAGTAGGTTTGCCCCAACATTAGCATCATCACACGAATGAGAGGATGTACACCATAATGCCCACATCACTAAATGATAGTTTTTCTGCTGTCACTGACCAAAATGCCATTATGTGGTACATTGACTATATTGTAAAGTTTCTTTTATTACTAGCCTCCTCTATATTGCTACACACAGATTGGTAACCTTGGGTAGAATTTTCTATAAGCAACAGTAAGTATGGCAAATCTATACCTACATCTACCTCTTTCTTCTTCCTTTTTTTCTTTTGGTTTCCTCAAGACAGGGTCTCACTATATAGCTCTGGCTGTTCTGGAATTCACTCTGTAGACCAAGATGGCCTAAACTCACAGAGATCAGACTGCCTCTGCCTCCCAAGTGCTAGGATTAGAGATATGCACCACCACACCCAGCTTAACAAGTATTTTCATTATCTTTGATTATATGTATGCATACGGGAAAGGTACCCTGCAGGTGTGTGCAGGTGTTTTCAGAGGCCTGGGGCATTGTATCCCACGGAGCCAGAGTTATATGAGTGGTGCTGGAAACCAAACTTGGGGCCTCTAAAAGACCTGCAAGAGCTCTTAACCATTGAGCCTTCTTTTATGCCTTGTACACACATTTTTTGTTGTTTGAGGTAGGGTCTCTCTACATAGCCTTGACTGTTCTGGTTCTTACTTTGTAGACAAGGCTGGCCTCCAACTCAGAGATCCTCCTCCTTCCTCCTTTTTGTTTTGTTTTGTTTGAAACAGGGTTTCTCTGTGTAGCCTTAGTCGTCTTGGAACTCTCTCTGTAGACCAGGCTGTCGCCTCAAACTCAGAGATCCACCTGCCTCTGCCTCCCTAGTGCTGGGATTAAAGGTGTGCACCACCACTGCCTGGTTGAGGCAGGATCACTCTTAACGTTCCTGACATTTTGCCAGCTACCAGCTATTTCTGGTCAGCTGTTCTGTGAGCTTCTTCTATCGCTATTTCCCACCAACTCATAGGAGTGCTGGGATTACAGACATGACTACTGAATGCAACTTTTTTATGTGGTTCTCTGGGTTTCATTTGAACTCAGGTCATTAGACTTTCAAAGCAAGTGCTTTTGCCAACTGAGTTATACATGCCCACCTCCCACCCCCCTTTAAGGGAGGAAGTCTCTGTTGACTAGCCTCAAATCACCTTCCTGCTGTAGCTTCCTCAGTATTTGGGACTACAGTATTTTTCTTTTTCTTGTTGCTGGGACTAATTCGGCTTTATAACACACCATGCAGTGGAGTTTACCACTTCAACCAAATCATCACCCTATTTTATTTAGTTTTTGAGACAGGGTCTCATTCTGAAGCCCTCATTGTCTCCTGGAACTCAGATCCACTTACTTCTGCCTCCTGAGTTCTGGGATTAAAGGCATATGCTACCATGCCCAAAACTCATCATCCTATTTTATATACAAGAAAATTAAGGTGCAGTATCTTATCTTATTTTGTGATGCTTGGGAATCAAACTCAGGGTCTGCTACATGTTAAACATGTGCTCTACCACTAAACTATCTTTTGAGCTCAGATAGGCATTTTATTTTTGTGTTGATGGACTCCAAACTCCAGCTTTGAACATGCTAGGCAAGGTTTTTTTTTTTTTTTTTTTTTTTTTTTTTTTTTTTTTTTTGAGACAGGGTTTCTCTGTGGCTTTGGAGGCTGTCCTAGAACTAGCTCTTGTAGACCAGGCTGGTCTTGAACTCACAGAGATCCACCTGCCACTGCCTCCCAAGTGCTGGGACTAAAGGCCCGGGCCACCAACGCCTGGCTAGGCAAGTGTTTTAACTACTGAGTTCCACCCCAACCCCAGGTGGGTATTTAAATGATTTCCATGTAGATAGTATTCTATCCTTTTGAAGCTGCTTAGCCATTGGTCCTGTAAGTAGGTGGTAAGTGCCAAATGGAGCATCAAAAGGGAATGGATACTTAGCTGTTTACCCCACACATATGTGAGTCTGTGGAAGACAGGGATGCATCATATGCAGCATCACTGCCTCTCTCTGTGCCTGAAACATAACAAATGTCCTATTCTGGGAAGGCTTTGGAATCTTGAGTCATAGTAGGTGTCATTTTGGATAACTATTTTGCTATTTTTATGCTTCATAAAATAAGTGCCTTGAGTATTTATGACTTTGCTTGGCTTTTCCAGAATGAATATAATCACCAGTTCTGGACTAACCATACAGCAGTCATCAGGGACAAACACATCTCATTTAATCTAAAACTCTGTGGTTATTAAAATTAGTTTGTAGATGATGAAACAGATTCAGAGAGATTAATTCACCGGAGTTTGCACAGCTAGTGAACATTAGTGCTAAAATTTAATGTCAGTCACTCTGGCCCCACTCAAAAGCTTTACCACTCAAAAGTGCCTACATGTCACCTTTTTCTAGAAAACCACAAGAAAAGATCAACTTCTAGTTATGTCAAGTGACTTAGTTCTAAGTGAGAAGACAGACTGCAGTGACAATCAATATTTGGTATTTTGAACTTCAACTGTGGTTTTTTGTTTTGTTTTGGTTTTGTCTCTCTATAGTTCTGACTGTCCTGGAACTTGATATGTAGGCAAGGCTGGCCTTGAACTCTTATACTTCTACCTGCCTCTGCCTCCTAAGTGCTTGGATTAAAGGTATACCACTAGGCCTGGCGATGTTTTAGTTTTTGTCTTCGTATTATAATGTAAATTCGAAATGGAGAATTTTGTTTTGAACAAAATAGCTATAGCATCAGTGCCTGAAACAGGTAGTAAGTAACTGAAAAGGTTGTATTGATGAATGGAGAAGGTATAAGTTACACTAATTGCTCACAAACTTTGTTTCTTTTAATATTACATATCTAATTCTGCTATGGAACAAGAAGCTATGTTTGATTTTAACAGCTTCTGATGAAAATGCGCTGAAATAAAAAAAATAAATTAATTAATTTTAAAAAAAGAAAATGCACTGAAATCCATCCTGTTGGGAAGTGCATTAGGTCTGCCCAGAATCATCAACCTTTCTCACACTTGGAAGAAGGTTTGACTTTTGAAACAACATGGTACAAATTACAGATAGATTTCAGGATTGGTCACAGCTTAGAAACCAACCTATACCAAGGGAAAGCATGTTTGATGGTGGTTTTCCAGGACAGCCAGGGCTACACCGAGAAACCCTGTTCCAAAAAAGCAAACAAACAAAAACACACACCCCCAAACCCCAAAGTAAACTCTAATCTGATAGCAAGAAGGCATTGGGAGAAGTGTAGTGCAGGAGCCAGCAAGATGGCATGGCAGTTAAAAGCACGTACTCTGTCTGTGTGACAACCCAAGTTTCACACATACGCACACAGGTTCAGTGCTTGTGCGAGTGCGAGTGCGCGCACACACACACACACACACACACACACACACACACACACACACACACAAAGATATAGTGACTTTCTCAGCATTTCTATAGTAAGATGGGAGTTAGAGACAGGGCAATCTTTCAGAGGCAGTGAGTGCCATAAATGAGAGATCCTACCTCAAAAACCAGGTGGAGAGGTTGGAAAGATGGTTCATCAGTTAAAGAGAGCTTGCTGCTCTTGCAGAGGACCCAAGTTTGGTTCCCAGCACCCATGTTTAGGTGGCTCACAAAACACCTATAACTCTAGCTCCAAGGGATCCAATATCTCTGGCCTCCATAGTCATTCACATTCATGTGTACATACTCACAGGCATATAATAATTAAAAATAAATCTTTTTTTTGTTTTTTGTTTTTTTGAGACAGGGCTTCTCTGTGTAGCTTTTGGAGCCTGTCCTGGAACTAGCTCTTGTAGACGAGGCTGGTCTTGAACTCACAGAGATCCGCCTGCCTTTGCCTCCCAAGAGCTGGGATTAAAGGCGTGTGCCACCAACGCCCGACTGAAAATAAATCTTAAAAAAGTAGGAATCAACTTCTGAAAAGTTGTCCTCTGACTTCTACATGTGCACTGTGTCATATGTGTACCTGCACTCTCTCTCTCTCTCTCTCTCTCTCTCTCTCTCTCTCTCTCTCTCACACACACACACACACACACACACACACACACACACACATACACACACTCATAAAAAGAAAAATATAGTTTAGGAAAGGGAAATGGAGAATGATAGTAGGAGGTGCGGGTGATTTTAAATTCTTCCACAATAAAGTTTGCAATTGTGACCAGCCATTGACCTTTGGCTCTTCTATTCTAGCATGTAACATAATGGATTGTGTCATGTCCTGTAGGTCCTGTCCTGTCTTCTGAATTAATTTCTTCCCCTGATGCTTACTTCTAGTTTCTTGCTGGACAAGGTTGGCCTATGCCGTGTGACTTTTTCTTGGGAGATGGAAAGAAAGGCCTATTCATCCTTCAGGGAAGGGCACTGACAGACCAAGGAAAGAATTCCACCCAAGTCTAGCTTAGTGAAGCACTGAGTTTATTAGGGTTACTTATAGGTGTATGGATGACTCAATGGCAGTTACATCACCAGGAAGTTCCTTGGGCAATTTATTGGCAACTATACAAATTAAGAGTCTCACCTGCAGCATTGAGTAGTTCTTTGGGCCACTTATGGGCAGCTGTGATAATAGAAGAGTCCCTCTTTCTGGTCAGATTCCCACCTCCTATACAAGCCCGGGAGCAGTGGGTCTCTGAGGAGCTCATGAAGTCTCCTGAATATGTGCCTCCCCCTCATGAGGCTGTATTAATAGTCCTGGTTTCATGAGAGTCTCCTGTGGGTGATCACAGCTGCTGATTCAAGACAGCAATGGTCATATTCATCTTAAAAGAAACAACTACACAACAGCCTAGAAGATCTAATCTAGGTTTAAATCTAAAAGCTGGAAGAGAGTATCCCAACAGTCTTGAGAGTTGGTAGTATGTGGGGGGATCAGAAAGGGGAAGTGCTGACGAAGTGTAAACAGGACTTCTTTAGGTGAGCTAAAGTAGCATTTGCTTCATTACCTCTGGCTTAATCACTTAGGAGTAATGATGGCTGAAAGGCTTGGCAGGGTCTGGAGGTAGTTGGCGGAAGCTGTGGGTAGGCAGAAGGAAGAAAGCAGAAACATTTGCTGAATGAGAGAGACAATAGTGAGGATAGGTGGTGGTGACTGGGGAGAAGATGGATAGCTACCTCCGTCTGTTAGGATTTGTTAGAACTCGAAAACAGTATTCAGTTGAGGCAAATTGTATTTTCCACAATCATATGTCAAGTGTGGATAAAAGCATTTCCCAACAACTTCGTTTTGTAAGACAACTTTTAAACAAGGTCCTATAAGCCTAAAATTCATAAAAGGTGAGTTATGGCTTAGAATAGATAAACTCCAGTAGCGGCCACGCTAAAGGGTGTGTGTGTATTTGGACACGAACTCATGTAGTCCAGGCAAGTACCTGATCCTCCTCTCCTGGTCTCCTGAGTACTGAGATTACCACACGGAGCCTAATTTAGTAAGGTCTTACTATTGGTGATGATTCATTTAAGACTTAGTCGAGGACAGGGATTGGGGGTGATGATGATACTGGTACTAATGAAGTCACGACGGTCTGTCCTTGTGAAGTCAAAATCATCAAAGCGTCACGTCATGCCAGGTTGTGGCTTTTCAGCCCACCACCTGTAGTCCTGGACAGCGAGTAACATCAGAGCCCATCAGACGGGCCGGGTGGGGGCTCCCGGCGGGAACCGGGCAGCCAAAGCCCGGCCCTAGTCTCGGCTTTGGGCGCCAGGCAGGGTCTCCCGAGAGCCCTCCTCATTCCCCCCCCTTTACAAGGCCTGCTGGGAGTTGTAGTTCAGCGGTAAGAGGCCCCGCCTCCTCCATTTCCTCTTCGCCCCGGATGAGGGCGAAGACTCGGGACAGCGGGGCCGGGCCCAGAGAGCACCGGACTACAATTCCCGATGGACCCGAGGTTCATGTTCGGTGTCCCAGGTATGGCGTCGTGATAGACGCTCCGGCGCACGCGCACCGAACTGTGGCGGGACTCGGCCGCGTGCGCTTTGCCGCCCTCGCCACGCCCTGCGCCGTCGGTCGGGCTTTCCCACAAGCCGTAGGCTCTGGCTCCGCGCGCTCCTCCTCCTCCTCCCCCTCCTCGGTTTCTCTGGGAGTCCAGGCCCCGCCTGTTTCCCTCCCCCAGGGCCTCCTCAGCCCGCTCCTGTCTTCTGCGCCTCTGCTGCTTCTGCCGAAGGCGGAGGATCCATGTTGTCCCCTCAGCGAACGGCAGCGGTGGCATCGAGAGGAGCAGGTGAGGCGTCCAGTTTCCCCTGGACCGGCTCCGCGGTCACGCACGCCGCCTCCCAGGGCTTCGGCTCCGAGGTGACAACCCGTCGCTGCCGCCGCTCTTGCTCATGCGGCGACGTGCACTGCCCCGCGGGGTGCCTCCGCTCCCAGTTCCGGGCCGGGGGCTCCGGGAGCGGGCAGCGCCCTCGGCCTCAGTCCCGAGCCTACGGCGTCGTGCGGGCGGGCGGCGGGCGGCCCGGGGGTCCGGCCGGTCCAGCTCCGCCCTGAGCCTGGCAGGGCGTGCCGGGCGGGCGGCGGCACGCTCCGGAGTCGGGAAGCCGAGCCGAGAGACTGTCAGTGTTAACGGGCCCGGGTCGGCAGGAAGGTGGATTTTTTTTTATTGATCAGTGTTGAAGTGCTGGAATGCATGGTTGCGGCCTTGGCGTTGAAAGGTTTTATTTTAATCGGAACAACCTTGAGGCACTGACAAGTATTAAGAAAGTTCGTTTTCCACCCGGGCTTATCTCCACGTTAGGAGATAAAAGAACTGGCCTAAATTGGTTGGTTGTTTTACAAGTTTTTTTTTTTTTAAAGTAAGTTTGGGTTCTTTGGCTTTTCTAAAGACACAGAACGAAGTAGTAAAGGTACTAAATGGAAGCCAAATAGCCCCACCATAAATTCATGGATACGATTTCGCCTGTCACTTTACCTGTCTCTACTATTCTAGTTTAATGGGTAAGCTCCTGAAGGGATTGAAAGTTTCAATTGCGAAATCTACCGGGGGGGGGGGAAGCGGGGGAGGAAGTCAATAATAGTGTTTGAAAAATCTTTTAGCAAATCTCAGTCTTCAAATTTGAACATGAAGTGGAATGTTTTGTGAAAGGTCAAGAAAAAAACTAACGGACTAAAACGGCGTGGTTTGAAGTTTTTGCTTTGGAGAAGTGGACTTGAAACTCAGGGACTTGTTACCTGTGTCAGGTATTTAGCATCCATGCAAAGTGGAGAGTCAATTTCTGTGCGGCTTTACATGAGTGAAGGAATGCTTGATTGAAAAATATTTTTCCAAATAATGAAGCATTAGGCCAGTACTAGCATACTGTTTTATTTGCAATAGTTTACCATCTCCTGTGATAGTCATAATAGTAAGAAAAACAGAGGTAGGTGTGATTGTGTGCCAGAATAATTTTCTTAGTGTTTAGTGAATAAGACCTATTTGTTTTGTGATACTAGGGATTGAACTCAGGTCCTTGCACTTTTGTGCTTTTTGTGAGTTTAACCCTAGTTCCTAGGGCTGTTCAAAATGGGGTTTTAAGAATTGTTATTTTCAGCCTGGTCTACAAGAGCTAGTTCCAGGACAGCTTCCAAAGCCACAGAGAAACCCTGTCTTGAACCCCCCCCAAAAAATTTTTTTTGAGTTATCATGATGATAGTCATTTAGAGGTGATGGCAAAACATGAGGAGTCAGGGTCATGCTTGGCTACATAGTGAATTGAATTTGAAGGTCAGCCTGGGTTATATGAAACCTTTTCTCAAACTTCCATCCCCCCAAAAAAATAAAAATAGAAAATTGTTTTTCTAAATAAAAATTACAACTACTAACTAAAACAAAATAATGGAGCTAGGCTTGATAGTACATAACCTATGATCTAGCACTCTGGAGTCAAGTTGAGGCAGGAAGATTTTGAGTTGGAGGTATTGTCCCAGTCAACCAAACAAAAATCCTAAAATGAACAATAATCATATGATATAAAAATCATCCCTGCCTGTTTCTATGAGTAGCTCAGATGGATGTGAAAGTTGATTTAGAATTTATCCATGATGGGCCAGCCTAATGGCTCAGCATATAAAGGCTTTTTTTTTTTTTTTTTTACCATCCAAGCCTATAATAACCAGAATTTGATTCCTGGGACCCAGACCACTAGTGTAAGGAGAGAACTAATTCCTACAAGTTGTTCTCTGACTTCTACATGTGCAGTGTACACATGGATACTCATTAAATAAAATGTAATTAAAAAAGAATTTAGCCATAATGACTAGCATGCCTATAATATATATATATATATATGTACATACATTACGTATATTTTTGTTCTTCAAGACAGGGTTTCTCTGTAGCTTTAGGGTCAGTCCTGGCACTTTCTCTGTAGACCAGGCTGGCCTCGAACTCAGAGATCCTCCTGTCTCTGCCTCCTGAGTGCTGGGATTGAAGGCATGCGCCACCACCGCCTGGCTGCCTGTTAATATTTTGTCTGTGGTTTTGAGACAGGATCTAATATGGCCAAGGCTGGCCTCTACTTGAGGCCAATTTTAAACTTCTGATCTGCTTCTACCTTATGTAATTCAGACATGCATCATCTTGCCAGATGCTGCTGAAAGTTCCTTATGGTTTTAAAGTAACTAACACCACTGCATTTTAAAATTTGAATTTTAAAACATTTTTCCTGGCTGTCTTACAGACTCTAGGAGCATATTTAGTGCTTAGAGGAAAAAGTGAAGGGGGGAGTAATGTAATTTAAAACACATCCCAGTTGTTTTAGAACTGTGGGTCTGTATTATCTAGGGACTTAAAGCCTGCATAAACTTGGGTTGAATGACTAGATTAAAAAAACAACCAAAAGAACTGGTTCTCACTGTGTAGTTATAGTTGGCTTGGAATGTGCTTTGTACACGAGGTTGGCCTTGAACTCACAGAAATCTGCCCACCCTTTCCCAGTTTCAAATCACCAACCACCGCAATAAGCACAACTCATAGATTCTTTTTTTGTTTTGTTTTTTGAGACAGAGTTTCTCTGTGGCTTTGGAGGCTGTCCTGGAACTAGCTCTTGTAGACCAGGCTGGTCTCAAACTCACAGAGATCTGCCTCTGCATTCTGAATACTGGGATTAAAGGCGTGCGCCACCAATGCCCAGCTCATAGATTCTTTATTCATTCAGGGACCAGGAAACAGTGAAAGAGAAAATCCCCACTAATTTCATTTTGCATACTTATAATCAAATTTTCCTGTTGATAGTTGTATACATTTGAATAATTTACTTGATAGAAGATGAGCATTTGTTAGCAATTAGTATAAATTAAGTGATAGACTTTACTCATATATAGCAAGTAAGCAAAGGATTGGAGTAAGCGCAGGGATAATCTGAAATGATTAAGTCTAAGCCAAGTAAATATTGCCAATTGAGATGTTCTTGTTTTTAGCACCTTCCCTCTAAAAAAAAAAAAAAAAAGCCTTATTTTAAGATGGATATGGTGGCTCACACTTAATCCCACACAAAATCCCAGTATTTGGGAGGTGAGGCAGAATTGCCATGGTTTTGATGTCCAGGACACCCAGAACTAGAGTAAGAGACACTCTCTCTCTCTCTGAAAAACAAAACAAAAAAACCCAAAAAACAAAACAAAGATGGTGGTGCACACCTATAATCCCAGCACTCTGCTGGCAGAGGCAGGCAGATCTCTGAGTTTAAGGCCAGCGTGGTCTACAGAGGGAGTTCCAGGACAACCAGGGCTACAGAGAGAAATCCTGTCTTGAAAAACCAAAACCAAAAACAAAAGGCAAATGAAAACAACAAAAAGACCAAGCCTGACTAAAACAAAACAAGAAAGATTATTTAACTATGAACCTTCAGGTTGGGGCTGGAGAGATGGTTCAGAGGTTAAGAGCACTGACTGCTCTTCCAGAGGTCCTGAGTTCAATTCCCAGCAACCACATGGTGGCTCACAACCATCCGTTATGAGATCTGGTGCCCTCTTCTGGTGTGCAGATATATATGGAAGCTGAATGTTGTATACACAATAAATAAATAAGTTAAAAAAAAAAAACCAAAAAAAAAAAAAAAAAAAACCCTTCAGGTTGAATTTCCTGTGTTTAGGAAAGAGGCAAGTATAATCACAATTGAATTTATCCTGTTAGAAAGTTGTTTTTTCCCCACGGAGCTGGAGAGACAATGGCTCTGTGGTTAACAGGAATTAGTTTTTGCAGAGGACAGGTTTGGTTCCCAGCACCACATCCAGTCTGTACCTTCACAACTGTACATTTTGCTTCAGGGGATCAGTCACCACCTTCTGGTCTCCCTGGGTTCCTGCATGAATGTGCTGCTTATAAACTTAGGAAAGCACACACATATA
Source organism: Cricetulus griseus (assembly GCF_003668045.3). Classification (NCBI taxonomy): domain Eukaryota; kingdom Metazoa; phylum Chordata; class Mammalia; order Rodentia; family Cricetidae; genus Cricetulus; species Cricetulus griseus. The sequence continues at coordinate 51,929,814 of NC_048596.1, read as the reverse complement.
CACACAGAAAATTCTTAGCTATGGGTTTTTTCAGACAGGGCTTCACTGTGTAACAGCCTTGGCTGTCCTGGACCTCACTTTGCAGACCAGGCTGTCCTTGAACCAAGAGATCTGCTTTCCTTTGCCTCACAAATGCTGGGATTAAAGGTGTTTGCCTTCATTGCCTGTCCTGAATCTTTTTTTTTTTAAGTTAAAAATTATTATCGGGTGTGCGTGCACGATGGACAGTATGGGTGATTATACCATGGCCTGTGTGTGGAGGTCAGAGGACAACTTCGTACATTCAGTTCTCTGCTTCTGGGTTCAGCAGACTTTTGAAACAAGCACCTTTACTTGCTGAACCCTCTTGGCTACCTAGTTTCTGAATCCTAACACTGTTTAGTCATACTTGGTTGTCATTAACACATGAAACATTGACTTAACCTGTCAACAGATAAAATGGTTTTGTTTAGCATCTTGTGCTAAAACACAAAGATTATCTATAGAAAATGAGTTGGAAAAAGTTTTCCTCCTAAACCCTTTAATTAGAATATACATTTCTCCCAATATTCTGGTTGGTTGGTGTCTTAGTTAGGGTTTCTGTTGCTGCGACGAAATGCCGTGACCACAAAGCAAGTTGGGGAGGAAAGGGCTTATTTGGCTTACACTTCAGCATTGCTGTTCATTGCTCAAGGAAGTCAGGGCAGGAACTCAAACAAGGCAGGATCCTGGTGGCAGGAGCTGATACATGGAGGGGTGTTGCTTACTGGCTTGCTTCTCCTGGCTTGCTCAGCTTGCTTTCTTATATAACCCAGGACCACAAATCCGGGGATGGCAGCGGGATGGCAGCACCCACCGGGGACTGGGCCCTCCCCCATTGATCACTAATTGAGAAAATATGTTACAGCTGGATCTCATGGAGGCATTTCCTCAGTTGAGACTCCTTCCTCTCTGATGACTCCAGCTTGTGTTAAGTTGACACACAAAGCCATCCAGTACAGTTGGGCTTGAGTAGTTTCACACAATCTTTTCTGTGTATCCACTGGCACATTTACTGCCTTAAGCCAAAGTGCGACATAGAACCACTGGAAAGAACTGCATCAATTAGTTGTGGAGTTAGCACAGGGCTTTAAACTCAGCATATTTTAAGCTTAGCATACTTTCCTTGTATGTGATGTTTTCTCTGGCTTTGTGAATTGGGAACTTTAAGGACTGCCAGCAAAGGCAAGGCATGGAAATGGCATGCCTCTTTTTGTGTGTTGCTTTTGCCCTTTAGAGAATATGTTATTTCAGAGGAGGACTGGAAAACTCAGGTCATAACTCCACCATGACTCATATAATCTGCTCATTAAAATATGTCCTTAACTTTAGTTGATTTCAGAATTCTCTGGACAGTGAGAATGAGTACTGTGGATGGTTCTAGCCCAGTAGTTCTTTTTTATTTTTATTTGTTTGTTTAGTTTTCTTTTAAGTTTTTTTTTTTTTTTTTTTTTAAGATTTTGCCTGCATGTATGTATGTGTACCATGTGCATGCATGGTGCCCACAGAGGTCAGAAGAAGGCATTGATACCCTGGAAATGGGGTTATGGATATCTGTGAGCTGCTGGGAGCCAAACTAGTGTATTCTGCAAGAGCAACAAGTGTCTTAACTGCTGATTCATCTTTCCAGCTCTTCAGTGGTTCTTAACAAAAGATTTTTTTTTTTTTTGGTTCATATGTCTTTTAAAAATGTCTGTAGGTGTTTTTGAATGTCAACCTTACAGGTACTGCTGATACTACTAGTATGCAGTGGGTACAGACCAGGGATGTTGTTAAATATCACAGTCCATAGGATTCTTTCTCTCCACAGAAGGTTATCTGGCTATTAATGTCAGTAGTGCCAAGGTTGCCAAATTTTGATCTACATTATTTAATTAATCCGTTAAATTAAAATTTTTTGAAGCAGCAGTGGTAACTGCTCTCAGTTAACCCGTTTCATTGACTATATCACTATTCAGATTGTATTTTAAATACTTGAGAACCACTTAAACTTACTATGGGGCTGGGTATGTACCACAGTTGGCAGAATACTTGTCTAGCATGAACGGAGCCCTGATTTGGATTCCAGAATCCCATAAAATTGGGCCAGTGATCCCAATATATTCAGAAAGTCGATGAAGTGGGTCAGCCTGGGCTGCATGATAGTCCATCTCAGACAGACCAAAACCTTACTGGTTGTATGTGTGTATCTTCTGTGTATTTGTGGTGCTTGGGATCAAATCCGGTACATGTTAGACAAGCACTGTACCTCTGAGCTTAGTCCTCCCATTAATATTTTTGTAGTTGAGCTTACTAGGTTTTATGTATTCTTTTGTAAGATTGAAAAGACTAACCATGATCAGTAGCCAACCTGTGCTGTGCATTTTAAACTGTCATACTATTTTTTGTTTGTTTTATTTTTAAGAGACAAGGTCTTTATTATGTACCTCCGGTTACCCTGGGACTCACGATGTAGGACCAGGCTGGTTTCGAACTCACAGATCCACTTTGTATCACTAGACCCAGTGCCATATTATTTTTTGTTGGTTAAGGTATTGAATCCAGGGCCTTATTCATCCTAAGCGTGTGCTACAGTACTAAGCTACATTCCCAGGCTTCCCAATCCTCTCTAATCCATTTTGAGACATGATCTTACTATGCGGCCTGGGCTGTGTAGACCAGGCTCCCCAGGACTAGGATTAAAGTTGAGTACCACCACTCCTGGCTTTGTTTTTAAGGCTGTAATTCTAAGAGATGTTAGTATTGTAATATCCACATTTAGAAATTTTCCTAATAGTTTACCTGTCAGTCATTTAACTTCATTTTTTCATTTAGTGTGTGTGATTGCCATTTTAGTGCAGAGAATATGTGGAATGTGGTTTACTAGAGAGATTGTTTGAATAGGCCTATTAAACCCCTTGGTTAGTGTGAATTAGATGTATTGTCCTAAAAGTAAAGGATAAGTCAGTAGTTCATAAGTAATTAGGGAAAAGGTTGTAGTGTCCACATAAGCTTTTAAATAGCTTTCTCATTACTCAAGATTTTCAGCATGCTGAAATGATGACTGATAGTTATCATTTATCATGAGCAATTTGTAGCAGTAATCAGACAACATTGGTAACAGTGTTTCTATTTTCTTGAAGCATAGGCTTAAGTTTACTTTTATGGATATGTTTGTAACTACAGATAGGCCAGATTATTGTATATTTTTAAAGTCTCACATCTGTTGTCTACATTTGTGTGCTTATAATCTATAGGATTATCTGTTGTCTTAGTGTGCAGATGTGTACTTTGGAAATAACTGCTTCTGTAAAGGGTGAGGGGGATATTATCCCTGAAATTAAATGCTATCACCAAGAATTTGAGACTCTTGAGAGGTAAGCTGGGTGTGGTGGCTCATGCCTGTAATCTCAACAAGTGGGAGGCTAAGGTAGGAGGATTGCCATGAGTTCTAGGCTAGCTTGAGCTAAATTATGAGATTCTGTCTCAAAAAACAATCCCTTCCAACACCATCCCCAAAAAGCAGTGGCTGGATTTTAGAGCTAAACAGTTTCTGCCTGACTTTGTATTATAAATGGAGGTGTGGAAATGAAATGATTTATTCAGTGCAGAACCAGGGCCAAAACTCTAGTGCTTCCTTATTGCACTGGTAGGCTTTTCTTCTTTTCACAACCTTTGCCTTTAATCCCAGGACTATAATTCCAGCACTCTGGAGGCTGAAGCAGGAAGATTGACAGTTTGAGGTGAACCTGGACAAGACCCTGTAAAAACAAAAAGCTCAAATAAAAATATCTTCAAATAACCTTTACTAAAGCAGAAACTTCAGTTTTAGAAGGGAGAATTGATGATAAGACTTGATAATATATTACATACAGGGAGATAAAGCAGGGAAATGCAGAGGACTTGGGAGAGATGAAGTAATTGAAGAGGAACCATTTTGAAATACTGAGTGTAGACTTGTAAAATTACCACAGGGCAGTTTTGAAAGGAGACTGAAGGCAAACTGGCCAGATCACACAGGCTGAGTGGCAGAACTGGAATAAGGACTTGTCTCCTGACTTTTCAGGCCAGTGTGTTTCCACATATCCCTTTTGCTAGTATGTGTGGACTATCTAGTGAACCTATACTTAGGTTTTTGTACATGTCACTCAACATAGAGTTGAAATATAGAATGAATTGCTCATTGAGCAGGCTATGGTGGTCGTGTCTATAACTTAGCACTTGGGAGGTGGAGGTAGAGGGATCAGGAGTTCAAGGTCAGCTTTGCCAACATTCTGGCTTTGAGACCCTCTGTCTCTACCAGAAAAGCTCATTGAGAGAGAGAGAACTACAAGAGATTACAGAAGAATATTGATGTCAATCCAGCCACTTAGGAGAAAAGAATTTCGGCAAGGAGATGCCAGAGGGCCTGAAAGGATGCTGGGATGTGTCTTGAATAAAGGTTTTAAGTTGACGTCCTGTCCTGTCCTGTCCTGTCCTGTCCTGTCCTGTCCTGTCCTGTCCTGTCCTGTCCCGTCCCGTGTGTGGTCCCTTAAGGCTCTCTTTATATAGTCAAGGTTTGCTTCAAACTTTCAGTCCTCCCTAGTTCTAGGATTACCAGGTAATAGCTCCCAGTCTATTTGTGAGTTTTTTTTTTTTTTTTTTTTAAATAGTCTCATGTTGTCCAGGGTACCTTTTGTCTTCCCCTTTTGTCTTCTGAAGCTAGCCTAAAATGCTTGATTCTCTTGCCTGGGCCTTTTGGATGTTGGGATTTCAGGCATGTGCCTGATAACTCTTAATTTTAGTATGATAACATTGTAATGACTGGAGTAATAGTATGTTCACATCTCAGTGGAAACAGGAATGTGGGAAGGGAAACTGTTTATTGAGCACCTTATATTGTCAGGTGCTCTGTTTTAGCTTTTTTTTTTTTTCCTTATTTAGGGTTGATATGTGTAGTCACGGCTGTCCTGGACTCTGTAGAACAGGCTGGCCTAGAACTCACAGAGATCCATCTGCCTCTGCTTCTGAGTGCTGGGATTAAGGTGTGCACAACCATTGCCCAGCAGATTTTTTTTTTTTTTTTGAGACATTTCACTATATAGGCCATCCTAGACTTGAACTGATACTGTAGCCTAGTTTTGGGTTTGAATCAACAGTTCTGATACTACTTCTTGCAGCTAGGTCAGGTTTATGAATGGAGACTGAAGTGCCATATGTTTTCTAGAGTTATGTTGAGACAAAGTCATAGGCTTTGTTTATGCCATATATCCCCCTATTGACCCCCAGACAGGGTTTCTCTGTGCAACAGCCCTAGCTGTCCTGGAACTTGCTTGGTAGACAGGCTGGCCTCAAATTCAAAGAGATTCACCTGCTTTTGCCTCCCAAGTGCAGGGATTACAGGCATGCACCATCTCTGCCTGGCTATGCCACAATTTTTTGTTGGCTGCTGTTTGTGGACAATGTTCTGGGAACTTGGAGGACATAGCATTGAACAAAATACAAAAATTCCTGCCCTCTTAGAATTTATGTTTTGGAATAGAGAAGCCAAAATTCTTGCCTTGCCCTGTCTTGATGTTAAAGCCTATTTTTATTAGTTCTATTATACTGTATAAAACCATGGAGGGGAGATGAGATAGCTCCCAGGTAAAAGTGCTTGCTGTAAGCCTGTTATCCTGAGAACAGTCCTTAGGACGTACCTACATGGTGGAGAGAACTAAGCTTTTTAAGTTTTCCTCTCATGTCTACACTGAACCCAGACACAAGTGCAAACACATAAAACCCACATATACACACACACAAATAATAAATAAAATGAAATGAAAAATTAAAACCAAGTACTCAGAGGGTGGGGTGGATGGTCTAGACAAAGGGAAGTTAGGTATTGAAGTCTGAGTCAAGAGCAAGAAGAATTTCAGGCCATGGAGTAAGTGGTTGCATGGGTCATCTGCTTGAAATTGTGGAATTAAGATAGGACAAGATAGGACTTGAGCCTGAACTTTCTCCCTATAGAAATACCAGTGAGAATGAATTTTCCAAGCAGGATAGTATGGAGAATAGTGAAAGGTTTTGACTTACAGTCAAAGGGGTGTCAGTCCAAGGGGTGGAACACAGGGCTTTGTGCAGACTAGGCAGGCCTCTGCCACTGAGCTGCGTCCCTATACCTTGTAATTTTGATAGTATTTAATGTGGTTGTTTTCATGCTATATTTGTTTGGCTTTTCTTTTTTGTTTTTGTCTTTTCAGGACAGGGTTTCTTTGTGTAGCCAGGGTTTCTTTGTTTAGACTTGGCTGTCCTACAACTGGCTCTCTAGATCAGGCTGGCCTCAAACTCACCGAGATCCACCTGCCTCTGCCTCCCAAGTGCTGGAATTAAAGGCATGTACCACCACTGCTCAGCGTTTTTGGCTTTTCAAGACAGGGTTTCTCTATGTATTCGTGACTGTCCTGGAACTCACTCTATAGGCCAGGTTGGTCTTGAACTTAGAGATCTGACTGCCTCTGTCGCCTGAGTGCTGGGATTAAAGGTGTGTGCCACTACTTTGTGGCTATGATGTATTTAATAAGTAAAGAAGTTTAGGAGTTGAGGCCCAAGGGATGAGGTAGTGATGTAGTCAAAGAAACAGAGATAATGATTAGGCTAGGTAGAAAGGGACTAGGCATGTTGGTAAGGGACAGGATCCTGAGGTTTCATGTTTTATTTTCTCCTAATGTCCTCTCTGAGAGCAGTATTTTTGTTTGTTTGTTTGTTTGTTTTGTTTCTCTGTTCAGTGCTATATACCCTAAGTTCCCTACACAAGTACATACACCACTGCTGAGATAGACCCAAGCTCCTAACGTTTGATTAAGGAATCCCAATGATTATGGAGTCCATGATAAATCAGCAAAGACCCTTTATCTTATATCTGTAAAAGGGTGAGTGGGAATGAAGGTTTTGCTTGGGAAATAAATAATAACCCTTGTTGTTTTTAGGAAGCTGAATGGTGATGGTGCAGTAAAAGTGGGATGCTCAATGTGTATACATTTGTTGGTGATGCATACATTTCAAAATGATGTTTTCCTTTTTTATGGCCTAAATTAAAGAGACACTGTTAGTGAGCAAGATCTCTTTTATCCAGGTGAATGTTAATGACTGCTTATATTCCTGATGAAGGGACATGCCGGATGACCTCAGCTCTCACACTAATACAGGATGTTTTCCTTTACAGGTTCCTTGGAGGAACCAAAAGAGGAATAGATAGATGAGTAACAACTTCCATTTTCTTCCCTATGTCCTTAATATTGTCCAGCGTCCAACTTTTCTTGAAGTGCAGTTCATTGTGCATACCTTTTTGTCACTGGATTATTCCATCTTGCCTGTAGCCTGCACTTACCTTTTATGCCACCAGCATCCTTAGGATCGTAGCTTTAGAGTGTGTTATACTGCATATCACCCTCCCATTTGGGAATTACTGTGTGTTTGCTATGTGTCATTCTCATTGTTCAATCAAGCTGTAATAGAAGAATAGATGAAATTGGAAGTTCCAATGTATAAACTTAGTAATAAAGTCTTGGGAGACTCTTGTATTGGTCACTTGATTGGTTGTATTTAAAAGTTGCTATGTTACTGATTTAAACAAGATATCTTTCCCATAAAAGTGAACTGGTATGGTACTTCTGCATGAAGCTCAGGCCCTGCCTCTCTCATTGTGCCAGTGTTCTAGAGTGCTGCCCTCCTGTGCCTGGCCCTCAGTGACTCACTTGGCATTTCTCTATCTAGTCAGAAGGGGGAAAATGCTTAATTTGGAAGTTGCTTGTTTTTTTTTTTTTTTCCAGTCACAGTCTACTGATCAAAACTTTCATGTATCACATGATCACAAAGTTGGTCTGGAATGTGATTTTTTTTTTCATTTTTTCTTTTTTTTGGTTTTTTTGGACACAGGGTTTCTCTGTGTAGCTTTGGAGCCTATCCTGGCACTCGCTCTGGAGACCAAACTGGCCTCGAACTCACAGAGATCCTCATGTGTGCTGGGATTAAAGGCGTGCACCAACAACGCCTGGCTGGAAATATGATTCTTTTGGTACTTAATGCCCTGATAAAAACTTACACAGAGGAGGTGTAAGGATTCAGGCATTATGCTGGCCTGCCCCTGCCACCTGGCAGAATGCACTCAGGCAGTGTCCTGGTCAGCCCAGGGTTCCATGATTGTGTAGTCTGCTCGAAGGTGCAAAGGACCCCTTTAAAAGACAAACCCCTGCCAGTTTACACTCCTTTCTAGCTCTCTTTCCGCTCTTTCTTTCCCACTGTTCCCCTGGGGCATACAGTACCTTTCCTGTCTCCCTCTTCTCTTCTGTCCTCTGTGTCTCTTTCCCTCTTTTCTCTTCCTTCTTCCTCCCTTCCCTTAATAATAAAACTTCTCACTTAAACTCTGTCTGCCTGGCGTGTTTGTCCCCCACCTCGGTCACCCTTGCTTGCCATAGAATCCGCTACGGTCCCCCACGCAAGGTTCCTTCAAGTTTTATGCTAACAGGAGGGGCATGAGTTAGACAATAATGACATGTTGTTACTATCCTATCCCATAAGCAACCTGTCTATGTCTTCTCCTAATGACTCAAGCACAAACTAAGGTCCAGTTCTGTCAAAGTACACCCTGGGTAGCCAGTGAGTTTATTGGACTTCCCTACAGAACATAGGTGAGGGATTTCCTACAGGGATCTGAGTGCTCCTCCTCCCAGTGCTGACAACTGGAAAACCTTTACCTAGAGTGTTGGTGCAAATTAGGCAGAATTGCTTACATAGATGTCTTAGGGTACTATTTCTGTCTTTTTTATACTTTATTATTTATTTGTATGTATATTAGTATTTTGCCTGTATTAGTATATGTGAGGGTGTAGGATGCCCCCCCCCCTTAGAACAGGAGTTATAGACAGTTGTGAGTTTTATGAACAGTTGTGAGTTGTTATGTGGGTGCTGGGAATTGAACCCAGGTCCTCTGGAAGAGCAGCCAGTGCACTTAACCTCTGAGCCATCTCTCTAGCCCCACATTACTGTTTCTGTAATCAAACACCATAACAAAAGCAACTTGGGAGGAAAAGGTTTATTTGGCTTAAACTTATACATTGAAGTTCATCTTTGAACTTCCTTTGATGATGAACTTCAGACAAGAACTCAGGCAGGGCAAGAACCTGGAAGCAGAGCTGATGGAGTAGCCATGGAGGAGTCCCCTATGCTTTCTTACAGAAGACAGGACTACCAGCCCTACAGTGTCTCCACAGTGGGCTGGGCCTTCTCCCATGAATCACTAATTAAGAAAATGCCCCACAGCCTGATCTTAGGGAGACATTTTCTCAATTGAGGATCATCCTTCTTTGATGATTCTAGCTCCTGTCGACATGACACAAAACTTGCCTGCACTGTAGGTGATAGATGGTGGCTAGATACTACTCAGGTAAGGGTCCTGTGACTCTCCTCACACTTCCACAAAGTAGTGTTAACAGTCAACAAGCCAGCTGGGATAATCATTTTGCAAGAGGCCAACACTGAACACCCCAAGATGGCAGTTGTTTGGTTGCATAAGTACAAAAAGTATGCAAATGCCATAATGAAACCCATTACTTTGTATGACAAAAAGTCAAAACAAAACAAAAACACCACCACCACACACACACAAAACAAAACAAAACAAAACAAAACACTGTTGCATAGCAAGAGGGAGAATCAGAGGGTTTTGAGGTATTGTCACAAAAACTCAGCTTTCACCTTAAAGGGAAATAAGAGATAATTTGTCTGGAGGCATATTTGAGTGACCATGGCCTGGGAAGATAGATTTGGGCTATCCATCATGGAAGCAGTTTCATGAAGTTTGTAGTTTAACAGGTAAAAAAATCAAGACAAGTTTGAAATACATTGGTAGATACAACAGTAAGTAAGGTGGTTTTAGCAAGGTAGGGGAAGCTTTTCTGTAGGTCTCAGATGCTGTCTCATGACATTTAGGTTGGTGGAAACTAGTGGTCTGCTAAGTTAATAGATTCCAAAAGCTTTTTATCTGTTAGTCACATTAGTTGACAGAGATATATGGAAGAAATAGCTGTTGTGGGAGCTAAGGCTAGCCCAGAGATAAGGTGATTAGCAATCCTCTGGATCTGCAACATTCCAACCTCTCCACATCACTAAGTTTTTTGTTTTTTTTTTAATTTTACGTGTATTGGTGTTTTGCCTGCATGTATGTCTGTGTGAGGGTAACAGATTTTAGAATTATAGTTGCGAGCTGCCATGTGGGTGCTGGGAATTGAACCCCGGTCCTCTAATAAGAGCAGTCTGTGCTCTTAACCACTGAGTCCTCTCTTCAGTCCCATTACTGGAGTCTAATTAGTCAATCAGTCTCCACAGACACAACTTCTTCCCAGAAATTCTTGTTGGTTGAGGGAATACCATCTCTGCCACAGTTGGACTTTGTTTTGTAGACTTCTTTGAGTCCTATACATTACTTTAGCTTTTTCTTAAGAATAAACTTCCCAGATTTTATATTTGCTGGGAAAGAAACCCAGGAACTTGCATGCAGTGGAGAAATGCTTTGCTACTGAGCTGCGTCCTCAGCCCAGATTTTTCTCATTAGTTCTTTCTTATGAGAGACTAAAGACCTTTGGGTCTTAGATTTATCTGCTGTGATGTCAATAATTAATCTAAGATAGATGTCGTGGTACATGCCTGTAATCTCCGAATTTGGGAAGCTGAGGCAGGGCAATCTTGAGTTTTAGGCCAGCTTGAGGTACATAATGGATTCCAGGCTTTAAAAAAAATCCCCTATTGCGGGAGGGCCTAGGCCCTGCCCCAGATGATATGACAGACTTAGGAGATCCCCCACAGAAGGCCTCACTCTCCCTGGGGAGGGGAGGGGGAGTTGGGAGGGTTGGGGGGGCACTGAGGAGGAGGGGAGGAAGAGGGATCTGGGATTGACCTGTGAAGCAAGCTTGTTTCTAATTTAAATTAAAAAAAAAAAAGACAAAAAAAATTCCCTATCCCATTTTTGGGTGTGTGTGTGTGTGTGTGTGTGTGTGTGTGTGTGTGTGTGTGTGTGTTTGTGTTTGCATGTATGTGTAGGTACATTTGGAGCCCACGGCTGACATAAGGACTCATACTCGATTAAACTCTTAAACCTTATTTGTTGAGTTAGGGTCTCTTGAACCCAAAGTACAGCAATATAGCTAGTCTAGCTAGCCAGCTTGCTCTGGGGAATCTGCCTTCTGAGGGTAGACCCTGGGTTCTGGGATCTTAATTTTGGTCCTCAAGCACCTTAACTTCAGCCATTTTTTGTTTTTGTTTGTTTTTTTAGCTTTATGTTTTTTAAAAGATTTATTTTATGTGTATGGGTGTTTTGCTTGCATGTATGTCTGTGCTCTATGTGCATATCTGACACTGCTCAAAATAGAGTGCTGAATCCCCTTTGACAGGAGTCACAGACAGTTATGAGATGTCACGTTGGTGCTGGGAATTGAATCTGGGTCCTCTGGAAGAGCAACAAGGGCTCTTAAACAGCTGAGCCATAACTCCAGCTTCTGTTTTTATTGGTTTTCAGTTTTTTTTTTGTTTTTTTTTTTTTTTTTTTTTTTTGAGACAGGGTTTCTTTGTGTAACAGTCCTGGTTGTCCTGGATCTCACTGTGTAGATCAGGCTGGCCTTGAACTCACAGAGATCTGCCTGCCTCTACTTTCCGAGAGTTGGGATTAAAGACATGTGCCACTTGCCTGATTCATATCCTTTTTACTGGTATCTTCTTTTAAATATTTTTATTACATTTTGTGTTGGTATGTATGTGTGTGAGTACATATGTTCCATGGTGTGCATATGGAGGTCAGAGAACAACTTAACAAGTCTCTTCTCTCCTTCTGTATCGAAATCAGGCCATTTCAGGCTCTTTACATCTTTTTAAAAATATTTTTGGGGTCAGTGAGATAGTTCATCTGATAAAAATACTTGAATGCTTGGATTCCATGGTGGAAGGAGGAAAGAACAGTTCTGAAAGTTGTCCTGTGATCTCCACTTTAACATTAGCACATGTTCATTATGTGTAATATTTGGTTTCATGATAGCATTTTCATACATATATAGTATATTTACATTTTCTTTTCCTTGGTTTTTGTTTGTTTGTTTGTTTGTTTTTCCAGACAAGGTTTCTCTGTGTAGCATTGGAGGCTGTCCTGGAACTTACTCTGTAGACCAGGCTGGCCTCTAACTCAGTGAGGTCTTCTTGCCTCTGCCTCCCAAGTGCTGGGATTAAAGGCGTGCTCCACTACCGCTGGGCTGATAGATCCAGTCTTGCCCAGCTCTTGTGCTGGTAGTCACAGCTGCTATGAAATGGAGTGCAGGTGTGATGCCATGTATTGAGAAGACATTCCACCTCATGCTGCTCTGTGTTCTGCCTCTTAATATTCTTTCTCTCTTGTCTTCCATGGCAGAGGAGGTGATACAGATTCTCCTATGGCTGAATGTTCAACAGCCCTTTATTTTCAACTCTCTGATCAGTTATGAATGAGTCTCTGCAGTTTCTGCTGTTACTGGGGCATTTTTTTTTAGTGTGAGCGAGTGTGTGTGTGTTTAGCACACAGGCACACACATCCCGCATGTGGGAATCAGAGGACAGCTTTGGGTGTTGGTTCTCTTCTTTAAGCATGTGGACCTTGAGGACTGAACTCAGGTCCTCTTGCAGGCCCCTGGGGTCTTTTAATTAATGAATATTCTTAGTGTTAATTAGTACCCTCACATACTCTCTTTTATGGTTATCATATATGTACCTTGTTAAAGCTTTTGTTCTCTTCATGGTGTGTGTGTGTAAAACTTAATTTTTTGGTCTTTAAATGTGCATAGGTGATGCCATGGAGAGTGGAAAACCTGGTCCAGTGCAAGTTGTTTTGGTTCACAAAGAGCAGCATTCCTTTGAGCTAGAAGAGAGTGCCTTGGCCAGCATCCTCCTGCAGGATCACATCCGAGATCTTGATGTGGTAGTAGTATCAGTGGCTGGCGCCTTTCGAAAGGGCAAATCCTTCGTTCTGGACTTTATGCTCCGATACTTATATGCTCAGGTAAGGAAGAATTAGTTTATTTCAAAGTAGAAAGTGAGCAAAATAAGCTCATTACTTAAGATTTGGTGAGAGGTCTGGGCATGTAGTGTAATGATAAAGTGCTTGCCCAATGTGTGTAAAGCCCTGTGTTTTATCTCCAGTGCTTCAGAAAGCAAAACCAAAGATGTAGTAGAACGTCTTATTTCTTTTGTAGAAAGTTGGTCATTCAAATTGGTTGGGTGACCCAGAAGAACCACTGACAGGATTTTCATGGCGAGGAGGCTCTGACCCAGAAACCACTGGGATTCAGATTTGGAGTGAAGTTTTCACTGTGGAGAAGCCAGGTGGGAAAAAGGTAAGGATATTAAAAAAATAAAAGAAAGAAAAAGACTGAGATGTTAAAACAGAATAACCAAATGAAACTTAACATTTGTTTTTTCTTGATAGTGGGTCTGGAACTCACTAGGTACCATAGGCTGGCCTTGAATCCTGAGAACCCTGCCTCAGCCACTTTTGTGCTGTGATCATAGGAGCATACTACCAGACTTGGTTCTAGATGAGAACTTTGACATATTCTGTGTTAATTCAATCAAAAAATACTTTTGATCTTTTATGTCCATGGTAATTTCTATGTCCTAATGTAATTGCTTTTCTTTTTTTTTTTTTTTGTTTTAAAGATTTATTTATTATGTATGCAGCGTTCTGCCTACATGCCATAAGATGGCACCATGTCTCAATATAGGTGGTTGTGAGCCATCATGTGGTTGCTGGGAATTGAACTCTGAACCTCTGGAATAGCAGCCAGTGCTCTTAACCTGTGAGCTATCTCTCCAGCAGCTGTAATTGCTTTTCTGTTTTTTTTTTTTTTTTTTTTTTTTTTTGACAGTAAATCCTACAATGTACTGTCTAGCTCCTTTACTAAGTAGAAATGTTGATTCAGGGAGGTATCAGTATATATTTTATAATTAAAATGTTTGCTTTGTAAAATTGACTACTCATCCAAACCTCCCTTCCATCTTTGAATTCCTTTTAATGAAAAAGCCTCTCTGCTGTTTAAAAAAAAAAAAAAAAAGGTGTTATAAAACAAAAGAAATCAGGCGTTGGTGGTGCAAGCCTTTAATCCCAGCACTCGGGAGGCAGAGGCAGAGGCAGGTGGATCTCTGTGAGTTTGAGGCCAGCCTGGTCTCCAGAGCGAGTGCCAGGATAGAAACCCTGTCTTGAAAAACCAAAAACCAACCAACCAAACAAACAAAAAACAAAAGAAAGCAACTATTAGGCTATATGTAGGAGGGCTACCACTTGGAGGCCAGCCTGGGCTTCCTCTTTTTTTTTTTTTAGTTTTTCGAGACAGGGTTTCTCTGTGTAGCTTTGGAGTCTGTCCTGGCACTCCCTCTGTAGACCAGGCTGGCTTTGAACTCAAGAGATTGGCCTGCTTCTGCCTCCTGAGTGCTGGGATTAAAGTCGTGCACCACCACCTCCCAGCCAGCCTGGGCTGTTTAAAATGTACATAAAGGAGCTTTGGCATGGTGACTTATACCTGTAATCCCTATACTCAAGAGGCTGAAGTAGGAAGATTGGCACACATTTGAGGTCAGCATGGGCTATAAATTGTGGGACACTGTTTCACAAACAACAAAAAAGTGATTTGGAAGTTTTACTGTGCTAGTGTGTGCTGTGAGACCATTTCTCTCAATGGTGAGTACACATGTAGCTTCTGCTCTTCAGAGAGCTTGAACATAGCCCCTTGTTTCCTCTATAGTCTCAATTTTCTAATTGACAGATACGTGTGACAGTGAACTTTTGTTAAATTGGGATATCATGCTGATTCAGAATTCATTCTGATTCAGTGGTTTTTATATACATAGAGCTGAACAGGTGTCATCACCATCTGACTCCAGAACATTTCACTACCTCAGAAGAAGCCTCCATTATTGTCAGCAGTCACTGTCCATTCCATCTTCTTCCAGCCCCTTGTCTCTCTAATTTACTGTTGACTGAGCTGTTAGGAAGTACGGCTGAATGGAGAGCTAGGTGTGCTTGTATTCACCCTCCTTTCTCTCCCTTTGTGTTTTCTCCCTTTCCCTGCCTTCCTGTCTTTTCTGATATTGGGGATTGAACCTAGTGCTATGTGTATGCCAGGCAAATGTTCTAGCTCTTGGTTACATCTCTAGCATCTCCATGGAGCTGTCTATTCTAAGCATATGATACAAATGAAATTATATGCTTTTTGGGTCTGTCCTCTCCATTCATCCTAATTCTCTTATAGCATTCAATAGTTCTTTATTCCCTTTCATGGCTGAACAGTAAGTATTACATTGTATGAAAATACCATACTTTTTTTTATTTATCAGTTGTGAATGTTCGGGCTGCTTATTATAAATAATGCTGCCTGTACATGCCTCTAATATTAGTACTTGGGAGGCTGAGGCATGAGTTTCAGGGTAGCTTGGACTGCAATGTGAGATTCTGTCTAAACTAACTTCTACCCTAAAATAAACAAAAACCCAGAGCTGGGGAGTTGGCTCAGTGGCTCAAGTGCATTTGTTGCTGTTCTTTTAGAGGACCTGGGATTGATTCCCAGCCCCCACATAGTGTCTTAAAACCATCTGTAATTCCAGTCTCAGGGTGTCCAGTACCCTCTTGTAACCTCAGTGGGCACCACACATGTGGTGCACAGATATACATGCAAATGAAACAGTCATATACATAAAATAATAAACGCATCTCCAAACCTTATAAAAATACTACCTGGCACCGAGTGGTGGTGGTGCATGCCTTTAATTCCAGCACTCGGGAGGCAGAGGCAGGCGGATCTCTATGAGTTCGAGGCCAGTCTGGTCTACAGAGCGAGTGCCAGGACAGGCTCCAAAGCTACACAGAGAAACCCTGTCTCGAAAAACAAAAAAACAAACAAACAAAAAAATACTACCTGCCTTGAACATGTATGTATAAATTTTTCTAAGATTGAAGCTTTCTTGTGTATATCCAAGTGTTTGCTTTTTGTGTCTGTGACAAATAGCTGAGATACACAACTTAAGGGAGGAAAGATTTATTTCTGTCACAACTTGAGGATTTTCAGTCCTCAGCTGTTCACTGCTGTGACCTGAGGCTAAGCTGAACATGACGGGAAGCATGTGATGAGGTAGGGTTGAGTATCATGGTGGGAAGCCAGTGGTGGAGCAGAGCTTGCTTTGCAGTGGACAGGAAGCTGGAGACAGACAGGAGGGGCCAGGCAAACATATGCCTCGGAGTTGTGTCCAAAGTCCCTAATACTCGTTCAATATGAACTCGTCAGTGGGTCACCATTAATGAGCTGAGTGCCCTCACACTGCAGTTACCTCTTAATATGAGATTCAGCAGCTGAGGACTTAAGTCCTCTCAGCAAAAGAGCTTGGGGAAAAATGCTGTGTGTGTTTCTGTGTCACATGGCAATTCTGTAACTAACTTAATTATTATTTTTTAATTTATTATTTTTTATGTGTATGGGTTAGTTATTCCTGCATGTATTTCTGTACACCATGTGCATGCAGTGCCTATAGAAGCCAGAAGAGGGCATTAGATCCTCTGAACCAGGGTTTTGGATGGTTGTGAGCCCTGTATGTCGATGCTGGGAATCAAACTAAGGTCATCTGGAAGAGCAGCCAGTGCTCCTAACCACTGAATTACTCCAGCCTGTGACTACTTTAAAAAAGATGCCTAATACCTTCTAAAGAGAGCTCTACTAACCTATGTGCAAATTAGCCATGCAGGAAGCTCTAGTTTCTACATCTTTCCAGTCCCTGATACTGTTTTTTTTTTTTTTCTTTTGAGTGGGATAGATTTAAAATCAAAGCTGGCCTCCAATTTGATACCTTAGTCTCCTGAGTCCTGGGATTACAGGTGTGCCCCAATATGCTTGGTTTATTTGTCCTTTTAATGTATGTTAACTTATTGATGGCCTTGTATACACTTCTGAATAGCCCCAGATCCTTCTTTGTCTTAAGACCTCTCTCTCTCTCTCTCTCTCTCTCTCTCTCTCTCTCTCTCTCTCTCTCTGTGTGTGTGTGTGTGTGTGTGTGTGTGTGTGTGTGTATGTGTGTATTCCTGTGTTGGTGTACATGTATGTGTTGAGGCCATAGGAGAACCTCAGACTTTGGTTTCATCCTTAGGAATGTTATTTCTCTCTTTTAAGACAATGTTTCATTGGTCTGGAGTTTACCAATTAAGCCAGACTGTTTGCTAGGGAGCTGCAGGGTTCCTCCTGTTTCTTCCTTCCCAGTGTTGGGATTACAAGCACACACTATCAAGTGCAGGATTTTCATATGGGTTCTGGGGAATACAAACTCATTTTATAAAGTAAGTGCCTTATTGAAAGAGCTGTCTCTTCTCCAGGTGTGTGTGTGTGTGTGTGTGTGTGTGTGTGTGTGTGTGTGTGTGTGTGTGTATGTGTAATAGCCAGCTTAGGGGTAAAGTGGTAAATTATTGTGGTTTTGTATTATATATATACACATATATGTATTATAATTCATTTGTATTTTACTAGTGATTAATGGCATTGAACATTTTTCAGGTACTAAGATCCGTTGCACTTCTTTTGAGTAATATCTATTCAAATCAAATCCAAAGTGCACAAAAATTTTTTTATGTATATGGGTATTTTGCTTATGTGTATATCTGCACCACATATGTAACTGGTATCTGTGAAGGCCAGAAGAGGGCATTGGATCCTCTGGAACTGGAGTTACAAATGGTTGTGAGTTACCATGTGGGTGTTGGGAATTGAACCCTGGTCCTCTGGAAGAATAGCACATTTTCTTAACCACTGAACCATCTCTCTAGTCCCTGGCTTATCTTTGTAAATTAGCTTATAAAGTATCAGGTTTCCTTAAGATTTTTTCATACACATCTAATTTTGGTTGACCCTTTCCCTCACCCTCTCTGGTTTGTTCCCATTCCCATTTAAGTATTTTCAGCCCTAGTATTCCCCCTTCCATCATGTGTCTTTTACTAACCCCATTTTTCTGGTGTTTGTTTGTTTGTTTGTTTTGAGATCAGGTTTCTCTGTTGGCTGTCCTGGAACTCTGGAGACCAGGCTGGCCTCACATTCACAGAGATCTGCCTGCCTCTGCCTCTGTAGTGCTGGGATTAAAGGTGTTCACCGCTAACTCCCTCTTAAAGTCTTCCTTTTGTCTTTTTTTTTTTTTTTTTTTTTTTTTTGGCCTCTGCACATTCACTCACATAAATAAGGCATATAAAAAAATTAGAAGCTGAGATCTTCATATGAAAGAAAATGTGTTTGACTTAATGAGAGCCTGAGTCAGCTTGCTTAATATACTAGTTTTTATTCTTACCTACTTTCTTGGGAATTGCATTTTTCTTCATGGCTGAATAAAGTTCTTTTGTTTATATGTACCTCATTTTTTATTCATTCATCATTTAGGGTGGTTTCATTTTCTTATTGTGAATAGAGAGGTAATGAACATGGATGGGCACACCTTTCTATGGTAGCATATAGAGTTTTTTGGTATGCCTATGAGTGGTATAGGTAGATCATATGTGAGTTTTATTTTTAAATTTTAAGCCACTGATTTCTATATTGGCTATTCCAGTTTACATTCCCAATAACTAAATATTTTAGAATTTAATTTAAGAAAAAACATTAAAACATGAAATGCCTGGTGAATAGTGAGAAATGGCTGGGTATGACATTGGCATTTTCCTTTGGTGGGGTAATTTTATCTTTCTTCATGTTGCTGCATGTGCTTGTGTTTTATATCATTTCACAAGGTCAGAATAGATACTGCCCAGTGAAGTACTCTTACCAAAGCAAAGCACCTAATTGCATTTTTCTCATAGAACCTCCAAGCAGGTATTGGGTGGCTCATGTAAATGTTACTTTTATTTATTTATTTATTTATTTATTTTTTGAGACAGGGTCTCATTCTATAACCCATGCTGGCCTCTAACTCCTCGTATAGTCCAGACTTATCTTGAACCACATGACTATCCTCTTCCCTCAGCTTTTCAAGTGCTGGGATTATAGGAAACTAGGTCCAACTGTGTACTTTTAATTTATTCTTTGCATTCTCTCTCTCTTTATCTTAACCTTTTTTGTTTTTCCTTTCCTTTTTCAGGTTGCAGTTGTTCTGATGGATACCCAGGGGGCATTTGACAGCCAATCAACTGTGAAAGATTGTGCTACCATCTTTGCTCTAAGCACCATGACTAGTTCTGTTCAGGTAAGATCCCCCCTCTGTTCCCTTCCTTTTTCCCATCTTCCCCCTTTCCTTTCTTCCCTCCCTTCTTCTGGGGATTGAACCTAGGATCTTGACAGTGCCTGGTAACTTTTCTACACTTGAGTTCTCTAGTCTGTCAGTCATTTTCTATTAGCAAAATTCTTGTGGTTGTATACGAGTGTTCTTTTTAAGTGTTCTAGTTTAATCTGTGATAAACCACTGATTAAAACCAACTTGGGGAAGAAAAGGTTTATTTGGCTTACACTTTTAGGTCATGGTCTATTATTGAGGGAAGTCAGGGCAGGAACTCAAGGCAGGAATCTGGAGATCTGGAGACAGGAACCATAGAGGAATGCTGCTTACTGGCTTTTTCCTGCTCATGCTTAGCTATATAATATAAAATAAAATTTCAGGCCCACCTGCCAAGGGTTGGTGCCACCTACTGTAGGCTGGACCCTCCCACATCAGTAACAAATCAAGAAAATCTCTTCCTGGCTCAGCAGTTAAGAGCACTGGCTACACCTCTAGAGCACCCAGGCTCAATTCCCACCACCTGCTAGGCAGCTCACAATTATCTGTAACTCCAGTTCCAGGGCATGCATGTGGTGCATATACCTGTGCATTCAGGCAAAATATCAAACAAACAAAAAAAGATAATCTCAAAAAGAAAGAAAGAAAATCTCTTCTAATCATGTCCATAGGACAGTCTGAGTGAGGAGATTATTCAGTTGAGGTTTCTGATTTCCCAGGTGACTTTAGGATTGTTTCAGGTTGTTAAAAAAATGTAACCAGCACAAGCTACATGCATATTTAAACTGTTAAGCTCAAAATGAGTTTTTCTACTTACATAATTATATACAAAATATTCCAAGAAAAATCTCAAACCTCTTAAACTGTTTTAAATAAAGAAGGAATTTTTGGGTTTTAGCCCTATATTCTTATTTTTCTCAAAAGACTGATAATACTCTCTCTCTCTCTCTCTCTCTCTCTCTCTCTCTCTCTCTCCCATATGCTTAAATGCAAATCTTCAGTTGTACAAAGCTCCATTCAGTGTTCTAAGCTTATTTGGGACTTATTTGAAGTAAGCCAGACTGCTATCAATCTGGATTTTGTTTTCTAGATTTACAATTTGTCCCAGAACATTCAGGAAGATGATCTTCAACAGCTACAGGTAATAAAAAAGGGTAATGGGAATAGTGTCTGAAAGATTAAAATATCAAGTGTTTTATATCCTATGTGGAATCTAGACATGAAAGCAGAAGGGGGAGCTGTCTGAGGATAGGAAGGAGTCCAGAGAGGAGGAGGGCTGTGAGAAAAGGGCGGTGGGTGGGTAGATGATGCTGCAAAGAGAGGCTCAGTCATTGAAGTTCCTGCTGTGCAAGCATGAGGACCTGAGTTAGAATCCCCAGCACTCACATGAAATAAATAAGCAGGAGTGGTGGCACATGCCTTTTATCACAGCATTCAAGAGTAGACGCAGGTGGATCTCTAATCTTGAGGTCAGGCTGGTTTTACACATCGAGTTCAAGGATGGTAGTCTGGTAGGGAGCTAACCCTAGTGTTTGAGAGGTAGAGATAGGACAATATCTAGAGCTCACTGGCCAGGCAACTGGTTAGCTCCAGGTTCAGTGAGAGACCCTGTCTCATAAACTAAGGTTAAAAGGTATAGAAGAAACCTGACATTATCTTCTGAGCTCACATACACATGCCACAACATGTGTACGCACCTCACATGCACAGGTATATATATGTGAGCAGGTACATACGCATATACCACATACACATCACACACACTCAGCATAAACACACATAAAAAAACGAAAGTATGTATTCCTCATAATTTTCTTTTTTTTTTTTTATTTGTTTTTTGAGACAGGGTTTCTCTATGTATTTCTGGCTGGTCTGGAACTCACTGAGATCCACCTGCCTAAGCCTCCAAAGTGCTGGGATTAAAGCCATGAGCCACTACAGCTGGCCTCAAACATTTTCAATATCACAGTACATCATTTTAAAGAATAAGATGGTCGGTGGTGGCGCACGCCTTTAATCCCAGCTCTCAGGAGGCAGAGGCAGGTGAATCTTTGAGTTTGAGGCCAGCCTAGTCTACAGAGTGAGTTCCAGGACAGCTAGGGCTACACAGAGAAACCTCTCAAAAGACCAAACAAACAAAGGATCTGGTGAGATGACTCAGTAGAAGGGTTAGAGGACAACTTTAAGGAGTTGATCTTCTATTACCACTATGTGGGTTCCTTCTACTGAGTCATCTCACCAGACATGTGCACTGGTGTGTGTGTGTGTGTGTGTGTGTGTATGAAAACCTTGGAAGAAACTGAATGAAACATTTAAAACAAATTTTAGAGCTACAAGAGCAAAGGTTTTGGTTGTAGTAATCCTCCACTCTGTGCACCTGTTTCTCTTTCTCTGTCTTCCTTCCCTTGAGACAGACTGGTCTTGAACTTCTGATTTTCCTGCCTCTACCTCCCAAGTGCTGTGGTTACAGGTATGCTCTACCACAACAGGCTATATCTATTGCTGCGGTGTAGTTAGAGGTGCTTGTGAACCATCTGACTTGACTGCAGGGAACTGAACTTTGAGAGCACTGTAAGAACAGTCGAGCCACATCTTGATGCCTTTTTGATTCCTCTTTCACAGTTTTTCAAAAGTCTTATCTAATGAAAAGGGCCAAATGTTACAGATATATCAATGGTTGTGGTAGACACAATTCTTTTTTTTTCACCCTCAGGGTCTCTATGTAATTCTGGCTGACCTCAAGAACTCAAATCCTCCTGCCTCTGCTGGGATTAAAGGCATACACCACCATACTCAGTGAGATAGACAATTCTTACCTTCACAGGTTGTATCCATGGCTGTCCTGGAACTCATTCTGTAGATCAGGCTAGCCTCTAACTCAGAGAGATCCACCTGCCTCTGCCTTCCAAATTCTGGGATTAAAGGTGTGTTACCCACTGCCTGGCTACCTTCACAGGTTTTATAGTCCAGTCTGAGAGAGACATGAATGAAACAGGCATAGTGGTCAAAGACTGATGTCACAAATACTCTGCAAACTGGATGGTCTATTTTTTGTAGAATTGCCGAAAATAAAGTGTGGGGTATGGACCCGTGAGATGGTTCACTAGGTAGACAAGCTTGCGTGCAGGCCTGATGACCCAAGTTTAATCCCTGGATCCCACAGGGTGGCAGTGTAGAACCTATGCTACAAAGTTGTCTTTTGACCCCAGTGAAAGGACACAACATGAATGTTTAAATGAGAGAAGCTGGAGAGGTAACTAAGAGATAAAGCAACTGCTATGTGTATAACCTTAGGTTCAGTGTCCCAACACTCCATTGCAAAGTTTGGTATTAAAGGCTAGATTTTAAAAAAGTATGTATGTGTGTACATGCATGTGTATTTGCATGCTGTTATGCATGTGGAGCTTAATTTCGGAGTCAATATTCACTTTCCACTTTGTTGAGGCAGAGCCTGTCTTGTTGTTTTTGCTGCTGTGTGTCTTAGGCTAGCTGGCCTCCTAGCTACTGAATCTGGCTTTTTGTGTGGTTCTCAAGCTTGCACACCTAAAGCTTTTACCCACGAATAATTTTTTCTCAGCCCCAAGGCTAGATTTTTGTTGTTGTTTAGACCACATGTATTACTCTTGTATTTCTCTGGTACAGGGTAGGGACTAGGGGCAGAGTTCCAAACTTTTTTTTTTTTTAAAGGTTTGTTTATTATGTATACACTTTTCAGTCTGCATGTCAGAAGAGGGCACCAGATCTCATTACAGATGGTTGTGAGCCACCATGTGGTTGCTGGGGATTGAATCCAGGACCTCTGGAAGAGCAGTCAGTGTTCTTAATCTTTGAGCCATCTCTCCAGCTCCAATCTTTTTTTCAGTTGTCAGTCCCATTCCCTTTCTGTTCCTGCAAGAAGCTCAGCTTTTTCATTTCTCAGTAGTTAAGGATTCTGCTGAGAGAAAATGTTTCACTTCTTGGGTCTTTTTTGCTACCTTCCATTTGTTTTTTGCTTTTTTAAAAAAAATTTAAATTAGAAAGAAGCTTCTTTTACATGTCAATCCCAGTTCCCTCTCCTTCCATTTGTTAACAGGGCATAAAATGCCAGAACTGGATAGTTACTCTGTTTCTTTTTGTCCATAGTGTTTGTGACAAGTTCTTTGTACTGTCATATTATTTCATGTGCTCTTTGTCCTGCAAATTTTATATTTAAGCTTCATTTTATTATACTTAACTGTGGCTTCATGAAGAAGCAGGTAAATGTATGCAGTAATCCTAATATGAGTGGATTCATTCAGTCATTTGAATGGTGTAGATATTTATTATACCACCAGGACTTTTGTTGTTGGAGATAACAGTGCACAAAGTGGGAATGTCCCTGTGCACTGGTCTGAGTGCTTATGGTAACTAAAGGCCAGGCAAATGAATATTTAAATTTTTTTTTACTTATTTTATGTGTATGAGTGTTTTGCCTGCATGTATGAATGTGCCCAGTGCCCATGAAGGCCAGAAGAGTGTTGTATCCCCTGGAACTGGAGTTACAGATGGTTGTGAGCTTCCATGTGGGTACTAGGAATCACCCAGGTCCTCTGGGAGAATAAGTGCTCTTTAACCACACAACTATCTTACCACTCTCAAATAATTTTGGAAAATAACATGAAACTATTCTAAAGTAGTTTCCAGCCACTGACTCTTCTTCTTCTTCTTCTTCTTCTTCTTCTTCTTTTTTTTTTTTTAATTAGTTCAAGTTAGGGAACAAGCTTGTTTCACATGTAAGTCCTTCTCCCTCTCCCTCCCCTCACCTGACTCTTCTTTTTTAAAGCTCTTCACAGAATATGGACGTCTGGCAATGGATGAAATTTTCCAAAAACCCTTCCAGGTAAAACACTATGAATGTTATTTATGTCTTTGTTTAGTTCACAGTTCAGCAGATCTGCTTGTTTTTAATATGATCTGTGAGCTACAGGGTTTGTTTGTTTGTTTTTTTGAGCCTGACTTGTTATATAGGTCAAGCTGGTCTCCTTCAGCATACCCTTGCCCCCTTTGAAAAGATTAGCAGAAAGTATTACGGTAATAACTATAATTAATCTTGGATATGCACTTGTACAGTGTTATAATTCTATTCTGCTTTGTCACAATAGACACTGATGTTTTTGATTCGAGACTGGAGTTTCCCTTATGAATACGGGTATGGACTGCAAGGAGGAATGGCATTTTTGGAGAAGCGCTTACAGGTGATTATTCTGAATAATTATCTAAAAGCAGTAACTTCCTCATTTGCTTTTGACTATTGCATTTAAAGCATATTATTGAAAATGATACTCTGTAAAATGTTTATAAATATTAGCATGAACCAGTATACTTTTTTTGTTTAAAAATTTTAAAATTACATGTATATATTTGTATGATGTATGTATGATAGAGAGAGAAGAAAGCAGTACAGTACTCATGAGAAGATCAGGACAATTTGTGGGAGTTCTCTTTTTACCATGTGGGTCTCAGGGATCAAACTTAGGTCAGCAGACTTGGTGGCAAGTATCTTTCTGGACCCAGTATTTTTTTCATGGTAAAATTGAAGAGCCTGGGTATATAATATGTAAGCACTGTAGAGGGACTCTGAGCAAAAGGCCATTATAATTACAATTTCCAGTTATTTTGAATCAGGTTCTATTTGTGCCTTTAGAATGTCATGTTTAGAATTGTAGTTCTTATTCATTATTATTTGTTTTGGCGTATATATAAACAAGCCTAGCTTGTTCCCTAAAACCAAAGCACAAGGAGATCTTTGTCAGTCACTGCTAGCTTATTGGATCCTCCTCCTGGCCAACAAGACTTCTGTTCTTAAATGTTGTGTAACACCCTTTAAAACCAAGTCTTTAGTACCTGCTCTTGGTAGCTATGAGAGCCAAGCGCACATTCATGCACTTACTGCTTCTCGGGGTTCTGGCTTTTCCCATTGGTCACTCTGATCTGTCAGTCAAGAAGTCTTCTTTCCTTTGTCCTTATGCTAGTGGCTGCTTAGTGAAGGATACCAAATTGTTTTTAGCTGGTAAACTGTTGGTTTTCCTTGGCAGGTGAAGGAACATCAACATGAAGAAATTCAGAACGTTCGAAATCATATTCACTCATGCTTCTCAGATGTTACCTGTTTTCTCTTGCCACATCCAGGGCTCCAGGTGGCCACAAGCCCTGACTTTGATGGGAAATTGAAAGGTGCGTTATAGACAACTGTTACTATATATACGATTTGATCTTAGGAATTCCATAATGAGCAGTAAGTGTCAACTATGAGTCAAATGGATGCTTATGAGAAAAAATAGTATTATTAGTATAGTTCAGATTTTGCTCCTGACTTACTCTGTGACTATTATAAGTATTTTGCGTATTTCACCTACTGAAAATGAGATACTTTTCTTCAGGGATCTTTCAAAGAGACATATTAGAATTCCCACTTAGATCAAAGTGCTAAATAAAGGAAGATTGAAAGCTAAGACAACCAATATTTTTCAAGTAAAATTATCTTCCCCAGAAAAAGTACCATGATACATGGCCAAGTTACTGTTTAAACTTATTTGTGCTTGTAGCAAATGTGATGCTGGGTCATGGGTTAAGGTCAGGAAGTGCTGAGTAGTTGGTTAGAGAATCAGAGTTGGGATGCTTGGTTACCATTATCTTATTTTGTTCCTTATTCCTGGAGACTTTGAGTCACCTAATGGCTAGCCCACAGTTTATACTTGTTAAACAGTTTGTTTATAGGTTGATCAGAGTCTCTTAATTTTCCCTAAAAAACTGCTAATAGTAGCTGCCAGCTTTGCAGTCCAATTGGGTTCCCAGTGTTGTGCAAAGTGCTTTCAAACTAAGTTCACAGTAATTCCATGAAGTTACATCATTTACAACATGAAGAAGCAGGCAAAAACCAGGAAAGTTAAGCAACTCACTCTGTTTTCAACCAAAAGCAATGGGGCAGAGGTTCACCTCCGGGTTCTGGTACCTTAAAGCCCACATCTGGAAATAGAAGTTCATTGTTGTTTGGAGGAAGTCTTTAGAGAATATGTACTTGTTGAGTTACCAGGGCAACTTGCCTTTTAAAAATAGTCTTAATAAATATGAAATAGTTTTCATTTTTTTTATTTAGCTAATTTAAGAAGAATAATATATTTTTATAAACCAAGGTGTACAAACATGAGGCTAAAGAGATAACTCAGTAGTTTAAAGAGTGTTCTTGGGTTCTGTTCCTAGCACCCTCATCAAATAGTTCACAACTGTCTATAGCTGCAGTTTCAGGGGATCTGCTGCTTCCTTCTGGCCTCCCTGGCTACTGGCATGAACATAGTACACGTATTGCAGCCACACACATACACATAAACTAAAAATGGATGCTTAACATCTTTTAAAAGATTCTGTATGTAGGAGTGTTTTGTCTGCTTTTATGTTTGTGCACCATGTGTGTAACTGGTGCCTGCAGAGCTCAGAAAAGTGTGCTGGATTCCCTGGAACTGGAGTTACTGACTGTTGTGAGTTCGTGTGGATGCTGAGAACTGAACCTGGGTCCTCTGCAAGGGCAACAAGTGTGCCTAACTGCTGAGCCATCTCTCCATCTTTTTTCCTCAGATTTATTTATTCATTTATTTTTTTGTTTAATGTGTATGGGTGTTTTGCCAACATATATATGTCTGTGCACTATGTATGTACATTGCCTGTAGAGGCCAGAAGAGGGTGTCCGATTCTTCAGAACTGGAGTTCTACATGGTTTGAGCTATCACATGGATGCTGGGAATCAAACTGGAATCCTGGAAGAACAGGGTTCTTCTGCTGAGCCATTTGCTCTTATCCCTCCCCTCACCCCATTAATAAATCTCTTAAAAAGATTTACAGCCCAGCTGGTCAAAATGCTGTGAAACAATGCTGTGAATTTGAGAGGCGTAACCCTTGCTTTTTGTTTGATACTTGCATGATACGATGTTAAGTAGTTGGTAGCTTTTCTGAAGGGGATACTCTGAGAGCTTGTCACTCAGTGATTGAGAAATTCAAGAACAAGGCCTGGGTTTTGTAGAGATACCTTCTTAGGCAAACAGTGGAGCTATAACCTGTTACCTAAAGAGGTGGAGAGAGTTTTTCAGAGTTAAGTAGGGAGAGAAAGTTAAGTGCACTCGTGTGTGTGTGTGTGTGTGTGTGTGTGTGTGTGTGTGTGTGTGTGTGTGTGTGTGTGTGTGTGTGTAGGGGCAGGATCTTATGTAGCCCAGGCTGGCCTCAAGCTTAATTGGTAGCCAAGGGTAACTTTGAACTTATCTTTGTGCCTCTACCTCCTGACTGCTGGGGTTAAGATATACACCACTGTGAGCAGCTGGTAATTTCTTTCAGGGTTATGGCACTTCATGATTAACTGTATTTTTACAAAATCTAAAATGTTAGATTTTTGTTTTGAATTGAGGTCTTTCTGTTTAGCCCTGACTTACCTGGGAGTTGGTATGTAGACCAGGCTGGCTTGAATTTAGAGGAGTTCTCCTGTTTCCATTTCCTAAGTGCTGGGATTACAGACACGTTCTACCACACCTACTTTAGAGGATGGATCAGAGTGACCTTTCATGCCCATGTCTCATGAGGAGCCCAGGTTACCAGATGTAAACATAGAAAAATGTCATGCTTTCCTATCTTAAGGCATTTTAATATTTCAAAGCCTTCTGTTTTGAAACTCAGTTTCATTTTAACATTTTTATTTAGAAAGTAGGCTATTTTTAAAAGTTGTGTGACTGTGACTTGAAGGTATATTGTTAACTGGGATACACAGTTACATTCTTGTGGTTGTCTTTAACAAGTTACTACAAGCTGGGCAGCTAAGACAAAGATTTATCCTTTTATAGTTCAGGAAGCTAGAAGTGTAAAGTAGTGGCTGGTTCCCTCAGGGGCCCTGAGGAGAGCCTTCCCATGCCCCTCTCCTGGCCCCTGGGAGGGTATGGCAATCCTTGGCACTCTTTGGCTGTGGTTATGCCACTTTAATTTCTTTGTTGTCATGTAGCTGTCTTCTTTGTATGTTCTTCTTCCTATCAGCCCATCAGATCCATTTTTAAGTCATTTTAGTTAATCACATTGTCCAGCAACCTTCCAAGTAAGGTCACATGCTGAGGTCACAGACGGGTTTATGTTTGGGGAGGCAGCACTGTTTACTTCATTTTTTACACATATAGTTTGCAGATGGTTTAGTCACTAAACAGGGAGTATGTTGTTTCATGCGGTTTGTGTTTATGAGATAGGGAGCAAATTCAGTGTACGCAATCTCCAGTCTCACGACTAGGAACCATTTGGTTCCTCCATTCAAGATGGAACTATATATATTTTAGTTAATTTTTTTTTGTTTTGTTTTTTTGAGACAAGGCTTCTCTGTGTAGCTTTGGAGCCTATCCTGGCACTCGCTCTGGAGACCAGGCTGGCCTCAAACTCACAGAGATCCACCTGCCTTTGCCTTCCGAGTACTGGGATTAAAGGCGTGTGCCACCAATGCCCAGCTAGTTAATTATTTTTTGAGACAAAGTCTCAACTATATATAGTCTTAGCTGACCTCTGGAATTTACTATGTAGACCAGGCTGGCCATGAACTCACAGAGATATGCCTGTCTCTGTTTCTGGAATGCTGGGATTAAAGGTCTGTATGACCATGACTAGCCTCAAGATAGAACTATAAAATAAAATAGGGTTTACGTCATTTTTTTTTTTTTAAATATGAGAAGGCAAGTTCAAAAAGTGCTAGAGGTATGCAGCTCAGTTATAGAGGCTTCCCTGGCATGTATGAAGCCCTGAGTGTGATCCTCAGTATTGAGCAAAAAGCAACCAAACACAAAACTGAGCCCAAGCCCAAATGCAGACCCTAATCTCTAAACTCCCAAACCCAAATTATTGAAATTGTGTGAGCCATTACAACAATCAGAAAACCAAAAATATGTTAGTTTTTTTTTTTTTCCCCCAAGATGGTTTCTCTGTAACCAGGCTTGAACTCAGAGGTCTGCCTGCCTCTGTCTCCCGAGTGCTGGGATTAAAGGTGTGCACCACTGCTGCCTGACTGTATTAGTTTTTGTGCAGTTATTTGGTAGTATCAAAATTTTAAGTTTTTTTAAAATTTTTTTTATCTAGTGTTCTACTTTTAAGAGTTTATCTTAAGGAATTGTCCAAATAAATGGATAATTATTTGTGTTTAAGGATGCATATTTGGTAGCACTATTATAATAAGGATAACTTCAAATCAAATGTGTACTTATGAGGAATTGGTTTATTTATGGTATATTAAACAGAGTATTAAAGTTCACTCATTATCCAGGTGTGTGTGTCGTTGTGCACACCTGTATTCCCAGCACTAGGAAGGCAGAGGTAGGAATATACAACTTTAGGCCAGCCTGGGCTACATAGGGAGAGACCTTGCCTCAAAATAAAGCAATTATTAAAAATAATTAGGTAGATATTTGGATCTCTGTATATGTACATAGAGAGGGAGACCTTGCCTCAATATAAAGCAATTATTAAAGATAATTAGGCCAGGCATTGGTGTGCATACCTTTAATCCCAGCATTTGGGAGGCAGAGGCAGGCGGATTTCTGAGTTTGAGGCCAGCTTGGTCTATAGAGCAAGTTCCAGGACAGCCTCCAAAACAATACAGAGAAACCCTGTCTCGGAAACCCCCCCCCCAAAAAAAAAAAAAGAAAAAAAAAGATATTTGGATATCTGTATATGTACATAGAAGAGAGGAGTCAGGGATAAATTATTAAATGTAAGAAGATTGAAGAATAGCATATGAAATCTGAACCAAAAAAGTGAGTTGTACTGTAGTGTTTAGGATAGGGTCTTGCTTGTATTGTAGTCTTTGCTAGCTTCAAACTAATCTTGAACCTGCTCTTCTCCTTTTTTGTTCATCCCAGTGATAGGATTACAGATTAGTATCCCCATGCCTGGTTTACAAGTACTTTTAAAAATGAAAACACTTAAAAGTATAATTTTCCTTTTTTACCTCAATTTTAAAATCTGTTTAAGGAGCTACAGTATAGTCAGGTACTGTAACTTTTCATTCAACAATGGTCTTTGTACAAAATGACTTAAGATTATAGAGCCCATATGTGTCATAATATGTCCCATGTAGATTTATACATATGCATTAGACAGTATTAGCACAGTAAGGAACTTACCTAATGACATAGCTCTTAGACTTTATCCCTGTTGCTAAGTCATGTTATACTTAGATTAAGTGACTATACTTTTAGAATTACAGGTAGATATTTTATAATTTTAGAGAAACTTTTAAGGTTTTTTTTTTTTCTAATTATTGTTTGTAGGCATGCCACTAGTTTGTTGAGGCTGTGTAATTGATTCTCTGACACCCTTAAGTGGGATCAAGGGATTAAACTCAGGTTATTAGACTTGCATAGCCAAGAACATTTTATCCACTGAGGCATGTTGTATGTGCTTCCTTTTGGAGACAGTGTCTTGCTGTGTCCTAGGATGGCCTAGAACTCATTATATAGTCCATGCTGACATTGAACTCAGATCTCCTACCGCAGCCTCCCGAGTCCTGGTATTGTAGGTGTGTGCCACCATATCTGGTACCACATATGGTAGACTTTGTTTCTTTTTTGGTTTTTCGAGATAGCATTTCTCTGTGTAGCCTTGGCTGTCCTGGAACTCACTTTGTAGACTAGGCTGTCCTTGAACTTTGACTGAGATCTGCCTGTCTTTGCCTCCCAAGTGCTGGGATTAAAGGCGAGTGCCCCCACCTCCTGGCAATAGACTCTATTTGTGATAGACTTATAAGTAGAAACCATGTGGAGGTGGCTCAGAGGGTAAAGGCACCTCCTGCCAAGTCTGACTGCAGCAATCTCTGGTCAAACATGAATTTAGCTTGGTGTCATAGAAGCTAAGCAGTTGTGTGTCTCTTTTTGAGCATTGTTTTATCAGATGTAGGATGACAGTGTCATCATCATAAAGAAAACTATTCACTGGAGCAGGCAGATAGATACAGAAGCTATTTGTGTTTCTTTAACCAAACACTAGAACTTACTCTTCGACATCATGAGCGACTGGGTTTGACTGTCTTGAGACAGTTCTTTTATGATTTAAAAGCTGTTATTTTGGAATAGCCTTAGTAGGGACATAAGTAGTCTGAGATCTTTAAACATTGGTGTCTGCATCTTTCTTGGTCCATGTGTTTTTGGAATAGTCCTTCAGTAAAATGAAAGCTTAAACCATAAAATGTTTAAAAATAGATAATATATTCTCATGCTTAAAAAGAAGACTGGAGAGATGACTCAGTGAATAAGGGCAGTTGCCATGAAGCCTAGACTCACATGGTAGAAAGATAATGGCTACCACAAGTTGTCCTCTGACTTACACACACACACACACACACACTTTAGAAAAATCATTGTTTATAAGGTTCTATAGTTTATCATATATAAGCAACTAAGTTCCTGTAGAACAGTATAGTTTGTCCACTACTTTATACTTTTTTCAGTGTGTGATTTAAAATAGTTTTTTAGATTTTATTTTTACATTTTATGTGTATGCATGTGTTGCTGGAACATATGTCTATGTATTATATGAGTGCAGTTCCTGCAGAGGCTAAAGAAGATGTTGGATCCTTTGGAACTGAGTTACAGTTGTGAACTACCATGTGGGTTCTGGGAGTCAAACTCCTCTCTTCTGGAAGAGGGCTGAGCCCTCTCTAGCCTATGAGATTAATAATTTGTACCACCTTTTTATTTCTTAGAACTTAATGGCTTCTCTCTCTCTCTCTTTCTCTCTCTCTCTCTCTCTCTCTCTTTTTTTTTTTTTTTTTTGGTTTTTTGAGACAAGAGTTTCTCTGTGGCTTTGGATGCTGTCCTGGAACTAGCTCTTGTAGACCAGGCTGGTCTCAAACTCACAGAGATCTGCCTGCCTCTGCCTCCCGAGTGCTGGGATTAAAGGCGTGCGTCACCAACATCCGGCTTTTTTTTGGTTTTTCAAGACAGGGGTTTCTCCGTATTGTTTTGGAGGCTGTCCTGGAACTCACTCTGTAGACCAGGCTGTCCTGGAACTAGCTCTTGTAGACCAGGCTGGTCTCGAACTCACAGATCCGCCTGCCTCTGCCTCCCGAGTGCTGGGACTAAAGGCGTGCGCCACCAGCGCCTGGCATGGCTTCATTTTTTATATTATAATTACATTTATAGATTGCTGGAGTTTATCTTGATAGGGAATTTCATAAAGACATTAGAAGATTTACATAAATCATATTTCTGATAATTTAATTTAATTATTCTATATCTTCAGAGTTGGATCTGTTTATTCTTACTTTGAAGAAAGGGCACTTTTTTTTTTTTTTTTTTTTTTGAGATAGGGTTTCTCTGTGTAGCCCTGGCTGTCCTGGAACTTGCTCTGTAGTCTAGGCTGGCTTTGAACAGAGATCCCCTGTCTCTGCTTCTATAGTGCTGGGATTAAAAGTGTGTGCCACCACATCTGGCAGTTTTTTGTTTGTTTGTTTTTTGTCTTTTTTTTTTTGAGACAGTTTATGCATGTTGTAATTTATTTAAAAACTGTGTGAAGAAAAGTAACACCATGCAACAAGGCTCACATAGGAGTGAGAAGGGGCAGAGAAGGGGGCAGGGACCGGTCCCTGGGGACAAAAGTGGTAGAAGAGAGAGAGAGATGGGCAGGGCCCACCTTTTAAAAGGGAACCATGTGAATTTGCACAGGTGGTGCTCTTAGTGGCTGCAGCTGAGAACATATCCTTTCAGGACCCCAAGGACAGGCCAGTACAGATGCCTGAATACTAATAATGCAGCCCATTTTAGTCTCAAATTCACTATGTAGCCCAAGCTGGCCTTAGACTCCCTATCCTCTTCCGCCGCCTCCTGCTGGGATTACAGGTGTGAGTCTCAGGGACAGATAAGAGCTTCATCTTTTAAGACAAAATCTTGGCAATAAATGAGGCAAATGAATGAATAATGGCTTCCTGTTCATTTTAAGAGATGGTATAGGGGTGCCGGAGAGGCATGGGGTAAATGAAGTAGTTACTTTGTTTTTAAATATCTTATTTAATTCTTTGTTTTGTTTTTCAAGACAGGGTTTCTCTGTATATCCCTTGGCTGTCCTGGAACTCCAACTGTAGACCAGGTTGGCCTTGCACTTGCAGAGATTTACCTGCTTCTGCCTCCCAAAGTGTTGGTATTAAAGGCATGTGTCACCACCACCTAGATAGATAAGGATATTCTCTTTATTCTGTTCTGAACAGGAAGGACTTAAATGTGACAGGAAGGAAGGGTACAAATGTCAGTGCATTAGGACAGCAGTCTGCAGAAGATAGTGAACACAGTCTTCATTCCCTTTCTGTAAGGGTTTTGTGTTGTGCTCATTTTGACTTCTTGTTTCTTTCTTTATGATCCTGTGTAATAGATATTGCTAGTGAATTCAAAGAACAGTTGCAGGCACTGATACCATATGTACTAAACCCATCTAAGTTAATGGAAAAGGAGATCAATGGCTCAAAAGTCACCTGTCGGGGACTGTTGGAATATTTTAAGGTAAATATGAGTTTTAGTTCTAAGCTTAGTGTTTTTTTGTTTGTTTGTTTGTTTGTTTTTAATTGATTTTAATATTAGTAGTTTTCTGGGGGGAGATGGACAGAGGCATTTTACAATCTTAGTGTCCTTCCAGGAGTGGGCCACTGGGTGGCAGTATGGGCATAAGAACCAAATGATGTTCTTTACACTCTCTTAGAGTAGTCATTACTGTGTCTTCAAGGAAGATGGTGTGGACAGGAGGAGGTTAGGAGGTTGCTGTGAATAGGAGACGCACGTAAGTGGGACACAGCTATCTCCAGGTGGATGGTTTCTGCTCAAAGGTTGTGGTGAGACCATTGTGCATGGGACTTGACTTGAATCCTGACCTTGGTAGGCTTGTGCTGCTTTGAGAGTACATTTAGATAACTAAAAATGCTAACATGCACTCAGAAGTGTGTCATGCTTCTTCTAATTCTTGGTTGTTGGTCTAGGATTTTAGGAAAATAAAGTTGTGTGGTTTCACTATTTAAAAATATGAGCAAAATATTTTGTAATTGTATTTTTGTGATTGCTTCTATGTTTATATTTTAAGGCATATATTAAAATTTACCAAGGAGAAGATCTGCCTCACCCCAAATCCATGCTTCAGGTAATAAAAGTCTTTGGTATCCTAAATGGCATGCTTTAATTGCTGGAATTGACCCAGATAGGACTCAAGTGAGTCCTGAAGACAAGAGCAAGACCACTCTCCTTTCATAGCCTTACCTTGACCTTTTCTTTTCTTTCTTTCTTTCTTTCTTTCTTTCTTTCTTTCTTTCTTTCTTTCTCTTTTTCTTTCTTTCATTATTTCGAGCCAGGATTTCTCTGTGGCTTTGGAGGCTGGCCTGGATCCGCCTGCCTCTGCCTCCCAGCCCTTACATTGACTTTTAAGAGTATTTTGCAGCAAGTGTGGGCGTAGCACGAATTCTAATAGGTCTTAATAATAATAATTTTTTAAAAAAGGCAGAGTCATATATTGATGCTGAGGATCAGAGAAGCGAAACGGTCAGCCATTAGAGTTCTTACCTCTTCCAATGCTCAGATCAAAGGGGCGATCCTGTCCTCAGACGGCTGCCTCAGATTGCCATGAGCTCCTGTCTCCCCTGCCTTATATTCCTCTCTCTGCCCAGACATATCACTCCTGTCTCCACCTCCTTAGTGCGGGGTTTAAAGATGGATCACTCCAAGTGCTGAGATCACCTTTGTGTGAGCTCTGTTTCTCTTTTAGACATATTCAGTCTTGTGTAGCCCATGGTGACCTTGCACTCATAGGAATCTGTGTCCCTCTGTCTCTAGAGTGCTGGGATTAAAGGTGTGTGCCACCACTGCCTGGCCTCTATGATTAACTAGTGTAGCTAGTTTTGACTCTGATCTTCGGGCAAGCTTTATTTGTTAGGTCATGAATGTTGCAGTGGCTACCCTCTGCTTTGTCTGTGTTCTCTATAAGGCAGTTAATGCAGTTGGGGCTGCTCTCCTTTCATGGCACACTTGGAAAAACTGCTGTTATACCCAGCTGAAGCATAGTCCCTGTGTTAGACAAGCCACTTCCATTCATTGATTACTTTGGTAGAACTTCTGGCTCTTATCCTTAGGATTCTCTGGTCATTTGGTTAAAACAGCTTCTCACTTTCATATGCTAAACATGTGGGTATTTATTGCTAAATACTGGTTTCTTTTTTTTTTTAAGTGAGAAGTTTTATTAGAAAAGGAAGGGGGGGGGTAGAGACACAGAGACAGAGAGAGGACAGAAATAGGGAGACAGGAAAAGTCCTGTTTGCCCCAGGAAACAGAAGAAAAAAGAGTGGGAAAGAGAGTGTCAAATACTGGTTTCTTTAGTAGCAAAATATTTTCACAAAAACTCTGGACCTTGTGATTGATAGTATAATGAAATTTTTCCTTCCTTCCTTCCTTCCTTCCTTCCTTCCTTCCTTCCTTCCTTCCTTCTTTCTTTGTTTTTTTTTGGGTTTTTTTTTTTTTTTTTTTTTTTTTTTTTTTTTTTTTGGTTTTTCTTTGTTTTGAGGCACTGGGATTAAACCCAGGTGCCTTACACCTTATAGGTTAGATAAGTGCCCTACCACTGAACTTCATCTCCAGTGTGCAACTGTTACAGTTGAAATTGAAGTAAAGGAAATTATATTTTCTTGAGTTTGGGGGGGTTGGTTTATGCTAAAGATTCCTAATTCTGGCACAAAAATTGGCAGAAGTATGTATTTTATTAGTTGAGTTATATGGAAATGTAAATAATAACAGGTTAATAAAAAGGAAGAATGACAATAGGAAGAGAGATAATTTTGCTTGGTTTCTGGGGAAATGTTTCAAGAATTATTTATAGTTCATACTTTCTTTTTTAAAAGGCCACTGCTGAAGCCAACAATTTGGCAGCTGCAGCCTCTGCCAAAGATATTTATTACAGCAACATGGAGGAGGTATGTTTGTAACACCTTTTTTCTGGAGTGTCTATTTCCTGAGCATGACTGTTGATTTCAGAGGACCAAACTGTATCCTATTCAATGTATACTTTTTTGTTTGAGACAGGGTTTTATGTAATAGGCTGACCTGCAAATCACTGTGTACTGGGGGGAGGGCTTTAATGTCTGATTGTACTGCCTTTAGCAGTACTAAGGCTGTGACACAAGAAAGTGCTTTAAAGATTTGTTTTCACTTAAGAATCTTGTGAGTGTATGCCACATATATGTGGGTATTCTCGGAGGCCAGAAGAGGATGTTGGATCCTCTGAAGCTAATGTTTAGGTGGTTGTGAGTGACTTAGCATGAGTGTTGGAAATGTGACCTTGTTATCTGGAAAAGCTGAAAGCCCTCTTTTTAACTACTTAGCTGTCTGTCCAGTCCCCGCTCAATGTGTCTTAAGATGATGAGACACAAAGCTGTTTTTCAGGTCACCCTGGTAATTGGGATGTTCTAATTACTATCTTTTTTTTTAAATTTAATTTTTCTTTTCTTTGAAACAGAGTCTTTCTCTATAATTGGGATCTTCTAGTTATTTTTGTTTTTCTGAGACAGGATGTTGATATGTAGTCCAGGTTGGTCTCAAACTCATGACAAGTCTCCTGAGTCTTAGATGCAAATGTGTGCTACTATGTCTGTTATTTGTCTTTTAAGATTTATTACTTATTTATGTGTATATATGTACCTGTAGGTACCTAAAGTAGGCCAGAGATAGGCATTAGATCCCCTGGAGCTCTAGTTACAGGAGGTTGTGAGTTTCCTGATGTGGGTGCTGGGAACTGAACTCTGATCATATACAGGAACAGCAAGTGTTCTTAACTACTGAGCCATGTCTTCAGCCTCCCAGTGTCTGGTTATTAACCATTTCCAACCAAGCTTTCTCAAGAATATCTTTGTTCTTTTTGATTAGTGTTAACTTTTTAAAAAATTTAACATTAGTTACTATAGTTTTATTCAAGGATTTGCTATGTAGCACTGGTAGACCTGGAATTTGTTATAGTCCATCTCTACCTCACACTTAATGGATCTCTTGCCTCTGCCTCCTCAGTGCTGGGATTATAGGTATATACTAGTATGTCTGGCTTTGGCCTTGGGTATTTGTCTTTTCTGAAAAATTTAAAAATCTTACATGCATTGGTATTTTTGCCTGCATGTGTGTGTGTGTGAGAATGTTGGGTCCCCTGGAACTGGAGTTACAGACAGTTGTGAGCTGCCATGTGGGTGATGGGAATTGAACCCAGGTCCTATGGAAGAGCAGTCAGTTCTCTTAACTGCTGAGCATCTCTCCAGTCCCTTTTCTGACTTTTGGGTCTTTCGAAGTCAGGGTTTCTCTGTGTAGCCCTGGCTGTCCTGGAGCTCACTTTGTAGACTAGGCTGGCTAGCCTTGAACTCACAGAGATCCACATGCCTCTGCCTCCTGAGTAATGGGATTAAAGGTATGTACCACCACTGCCTGGCTTTTTCTGACTTATTATTGAAGCAGAATCTCATGTAGCCTAGGTGGGCCTCAAACTCTAGGTAGCTGAAGATGACACTGAACTTTCTTTTCCTCTTGTAACCACGTCTGGAGTGCTGGAATTATACGTGTGCAACACCATACTTAAGTTATATGGTATTGAGATTGAACTCAGGGCTCTGTGCTTACTAGGCAAGTACTTTATCATATATGTTACACCCTCAGTCTCCCTTGAATATTTTCTGAAGTTAACTTGTAAACTTCAGCATTCTAATCTTTACTGTGTCCTTTTACTTGTTTAATTTGGCATGTGTTTTTGTAATTTTTAGGTTTGTGGGGGAGAGAAACCTTATTTGTCTCCAGATATTTTAGAAGAGAAGCACCAAGAATTCAAACAGGTCGCTCTGGATCACTTTAAGAAGACCAAAAAGATGGGTGGGAAGGATTTCAGCTTCCGTTACCAGCAAGAGCTGGAGGAGGAAATAAAGGAACTGTTTGAGAACTTCTGCAAGCACAATGGCAGCAAGAATGTCTTCAGTACCTTCCGAACCCCTGCAGTTCTGTTCACAGGCATAGCAGCATTGTACATAGCTTCAGGCTTCACTGGCTTCATTGGGCTTGAGGTTGTAGCCCAGCTGTTCAACTGTATGGTTGGACTGCTGTTAATAGCACTCCTTACCTGGGGGTACATCAGGTATTCTGGTCAGTATCGTGAGCTGGGTGGAGCTATTGACTATGGTGCAGCATATGTATTAGAGCAGGTGAGTGGTGCTCACTGAGGCTGGTGGTCTATGGTGATTGTGCTTATGATGTAAAATTTGGAAGAATTTCATAGTGAAAAAAGGGTAAGCCCATTTTCTGATGGGCTGTATATTTTTTTAGCATATTAATATTTAATCCTGATACTTTGGTTTAATGCTTAAAAATGGCCCTTTAATGTAAAAAAGGATCTTTTATTTTTAATTGTTTTGGTTAACATACCAAACTGGGGTTCTTTTTTTTTTTTTTTTTTTTTTTTTTTGGTTTTTTTTGAGACAGGGTTTCTCTGTGTAGCTTTGGAGCCTATCCTGGCACTCGCTCTGGAGACCAGGCTGGCCTCGAACTCACAGATCCGCCTGCCTCTGCCTCCCGAGTGCTGGGATTAAAGGCGTGCGCCACCAATGCCCAGTGAAACTGGGGTTCTTTATATCATCTTCATATATTCTATCATTTATGTCTCCAAAATGCAAACGGTGTTTGAGATTGACATAATCTCTAGGTTTTTTTTTTTAAGAGTTTTTTATTCTAAAGTTTATTTAAATTTGTTACTCTTGTGTCTATTGTTGTATATGATATGTGAATGTGAGTGTATGAGATCCAGAGCACAGGCTGTGGAGGTCCGAGGACATCTTTGTGGAATCATTTTTTGCCATTCACCTTTATGTGGGTTTGGGGAATTGAACTCAGGTCGTTAGAGTTGAGCAGCAAGTATTTTTTTACCTGGTAAACCATCTTGCTAGCCCATTTTGGGTTTTTTGTTTGTTTGGGATAGTGTCATGTTGCCTAGGCTGGTTTCAGACTTCATAATGTAGAAGGGGATGAACTTGAACTCTTGAACTCCTGGTTCTGCTGCCTTTAAAGTGCTCTTAATGTGATACAAGCATATCCTATATGCTACACCTGGCTGAGCTCCAGTTTTCATAAATTATTTTTTGAGACCTGGTCTTTCTATAGTCTAGGCTGGCCTGGGACTCACTGTGTAATGCAGAATGGCCTGAAACATATAATCCTACCCCAGCCTCCTGAGTGCTGAGATTGTAGGCAGGCACCATGGCAACTGGTCATTTTGTATGTTTTTAAGACAAGTTTGTTTCTTTTTCTGTGGCATAAACAGATCAGTTAGGTCAATAGTGTGAAGCCAAGGGAGCCTCTAACTCCTCAGCAGGGGAGCAGATGCTCCACTGACTCTAGGAGTTACTTTGGCCATAGTTTTCTTTCAACACTGTGGTCTCACTCAGTGTTGATAAGGAAAGATATTTAGAAGTTATCACTTAGGACTTAGGTTTTTTTTTTTTTTTTTTTGCTGTGTTGTAGTTTATTAACTAATACATTAACTAAATGGACTTTTGCAGGCTTCTTCTCATATTGGCAATTCTACTCAGACTGCAGTGAGGGATACCATCGTTGGGAGACCACCTACAGATAAAAAAGCTCAATAACATCTTAATGGCAAGATCAACAAGAGCCCAGTCAGTCCAGGATTTCTGCTAATGCCATCATGAGTCCAGTTCCAGAGGAATGGCAGATCTGAGACTGCCCTGGAAGTGCTGAGACGGGGCACTGTAATAAATGAACTGACCTCTCCTATGGTTTCCAATTCCACTTGTCTTGGAAGCAGTTCTTTTTGTTGCTGTTATAGACCCAAGGCTATAGACCCTCTTCTCTGCTTTGTGCACTTTAAGGGGTGGGGGGTGGGGGCTAAAAGGAAAACATAGAAATGCAGCTTTTAAGTCTTTGATGTGCCACATAGTGCCTTTTAAGACCAGTCCATGCCTCTGCAGCCATGAATGCTGAGGAATGGAGGACAACCTCATGAAATGCAGTTTTGGATCAAGTTTTCTTTTGGATTTTGGATTTTAGTTCTTTTGTACCTTTGAAAATTTGTTTTTCAAAAGTTTACACAACTTGAAAAAGGCACAGAACTAAAGGCCCACTGACATGATATACTTAAACAATTTCCCCCAGTATTGGTGATTGAACCTAGCACCTGGCATGCTAGGTGATTTCTCTGCCCTGGAGCTATCCCTTAGCCTGCTTGCCTGGAGTCTCAGGTCTTGAAATAAATCTGTCCCTAGGTTGGCTGTGAGTGTTCCATCTTCTTCGTCCCTCCCTAGCCTCTTGAGTAGCTTGAATACAGACCTGTGCTACCATCCTTGCTTCAAAAATCTTATTTATATGAATTATCTTTGCTATGCAGAATGGAAAAAATAGATCATTTAATACTTTGTGTTGGAGAGTATAAAGGTGTTTTACATAGTAGGCTGTCAGTTTTGTTGAACTTGCTTTTTAAAATTTTTACTCCTATAGTTTCTTTCTAGAAAAGAGGCAAATGGTCCTTAAAAAGCTAGGGCTTCATAATAAAAGGAATGAGCTAGACACTTCATGGTAAAATTGTGGTCTGAGTGAACCTCTGATAAGTCACTTGAACTTGTGTCTTGGTCAGATTCACTATATGTTTATGTATATATATGTCACTCTCAAAAATAGTCATTGTCAATAGAGAAAGACATTACCAAATATTACTCCTTTTAATGTTCAGTTTCATGTTGCTTAGTGATAATACCACTAGTAATCTGATCTAAAGTCTTTACTCAAACTTTTTTTTTGTGGGGGCAGTGGTGTCGATGTCTCACTGTTGCCCTGGCTGGCCTGTAACCTTTGATATAGAGGAGGCTAGCCTTGAACTCATAGAGATCCTGTGCCTTTGTGCCTGGCCCCAAACTGCTTTTTATTCTATGTACTGTCTAATGCTTATAATATCAAAGCTAAACTGCTAATTTTATCTAGTTAACTTTCCTTTTTTCCCCCTTGATGAAGGAAGGGCATTCAGTCGAGCTACTATTTAAAATTCTCTCTTGATTTTCCTTTTGGTTAGACTGGCAGTTTTAAAATAACAGACTTAATGAAGGACAGTTGCTCTGACTCTAAAATTTTCTTTTTTACATTTACCTTGATTATATTTTTAGTTTTATATATTAGTTGTTTCTTTTCCCTTTGACTTTATAATAATGAATTATTGTGGACTTAAACCTTAACGCATGCCTGCAGGTATAGAAACCTTAATTGTTTTTTAGGTAATTTGAAATTTTGTTGTGGGAAGGAGATAGAATGGTTTTGGCAAAACCTAGTGTAAATTTTATGTACATGAAGTATGAATGGAAGGTAGACAAAAAGTCTTATATTTAATTTCCTTATCAGAAATTTCTTCTAAGTTTTCCAATCAAGCATTTAACAAATCCTGAATTAATATTGAGCATTTTATATATTTTCATACCATCTTGCCCTGAAACTTATAGTAATTTTTCCTTTTGCTCTGCTGTCTGGGAACAATTCCAGCTTGTTTTTAAAACTGTTCACTGCTTGTGAGTGATGGCTGACCATGTAAGGGTTGGAAGCTCAGTCCTGAAGTTGTGCAGAGTTTTCAGGTAATGTCCCCTGTCTGGAAGCTTGTACTTCGTGATGGGCTTCTGATACTGAGATCAGAGAGGGTTTTGTTAGGTAGTCCAGGTTGGCCTATAACTTGCTTTGTAGTTTAGACTGGCCTTCAACTTGAGGTTCTACTGCCTCAGCCTCCTTGAGTGCTGAGCTTGTAGGTGTGTGTCCCCATGCCCATCTCTGTTTTTTTTTTTTTTTTTTTTTTTTTTTTGAGACAGGGTTTTTCTGTGTAGCTTTGTAGACCAGGCTGGCCTGGAACTCACAGAGATCCGCCTGACTCTGCCTCCTGGCGCTGGGATTAAAAGTGTGTGCCACCGATGTCTGGCTCTGGCTCTACTCTTATGGTAAAAAAAGATGATGTGGGAAAGATTTGTAATACTTTTAGTATTACATCTGTGTATGTGTTTAAAATGAAGGTTCTATTAACTTATTCTGCTTCTGGAACATATTTATAAAGTTTTCTTTGAGGGTTCTTGGAAGTTTTTCTTGGCCTCTTTTCTAACTTTAATTGTTGATTTTTCTATCACAATTTTTCAATACAAAATGCCTTTAATGATTGACTAGAAATAGTTTTGAGGAGATTTATAAGTGGTTGAAAGAATCTATTAGCACCTCCTCCTGCCTTTTCTTTGTGGGTCAGGGACATGTCGTAGGAGTCAGACCAGTGTCTTCACAGGCTTTCTGTGTAAGCGTTGCTAATTTGCACACTCCTGTCAGTGTGTGGGGCACATTCCTATGAACATAATGGAGATTTCCAAAGCATTCCATTGGCAATAACTCACTTCAGGAGAAGCTAAATGTTGCCAAGATATTGATTTTGTTTTGGGGTGCTAGGGATGGAACCCAAGGTCTGAGTGTATG
Organism: Cricetulus griseus; assembly: GCF_003668045.3. NCBI lineage: Eukaryota > Metazoa > Chordata > Mammalia > Rodentia > Cricetidae > Cricetulus > Cricetulus griseus. Next base: position 51,887,050 of record NC_048596.1, on the reverse strand, counting down.
GCAGGTGTTTGTTCTGTCTACCAAGTTAAACACTTTAGTTTGCCTCTTAACATCAAATGGATAGATCGCAGCTTTATTTGCTGAGAAGTCTCTCTCGTGACTTAACACTTACTGATAAATTTCACACATCCCTTTTGAAGAGTACCAAAAATCTCTTTCATGGATGCTTGTGACTTTATTTTTTTTCTTCTTCTTCCCTCCCCTGACCCCCCCTTCTCTCTTCCTTTTTCTGTGCAGCTTCAGCCAGAGGTTTATGTTTGATACTTGTTTATACTAGGTCAAGTTGCTGTTACACTTTGTGTTTGTTTTTGCTTTCTCTCTCACAAGCACACAGGCACAAGCACTATGTTTTCAGTTTCTTTAGGAGGTCACATACAGTGGTGTCTGGGTATGTGAATGAGGAAAAAAGAAAAAGGAAAAAAAATTTCCAGAAAGTGACATGAAAGTATCGAAAGATCTATTTTGTTCGTGTCGGTTTTTGTTTTGTTTTTTTTTAAATGTAATTGAGTATGATTTGATTTTTCTATCAAGTGATCAGCATCTCTGCATCCTTTTACCTAGCATGTGGAGCCAATACAATTTCTGAGTATTCCATGTCCCATGTGGCCTGTTGTTGTGGGTTAGTTGTTTTCCTCAGGGGCTGTACTGTAGCTCAATCTTGGATGCTGGCTCTCATCTACCTTTTCGTGCTTTAGACTAATCTGTGGGGTATGTTGAAAGAAAATCAGATTCTGCTTTGTATCTAGAGATTGCTGCAGCGGTTTTGCAATGGGGCTCTGAGATCATCTTTTAAAGACATCAATAGGTGATTGGCGGGCAGGGGTGGGGATGAATGAGTTAGAATGAACTGATCACAGAATGGGAGTACCCAGACAGGAAGTGCACTTGAGCATTTTGAGCAGCTTTGCCTGAGGTCTACTGCCAGGTCTGCTCACTTCGAAATTTGCTATGTTTAGAATCATCAGGGTGCCTTAATTTAGAAGATTGTCCAAGCTTTTTAAAGCTGTCATAGTGCCTTCTCTTATATACCTGCCCTTACACACGGACAGGTAATTAGGATTTTTTTTTTTTTAAATAAATGTTGATAGTATCTCCTCTCATACTCTCAAAAAGCCAAACTAGGCACTGTGATTTGAATCCTTAAATTTTTGTTGTTGCCATTGTTTTGAGAAAGGGTCTGAGCATGTAACCCAGACTGCTCTGGAACTCTATTCTATAGATCAGGTTGGCCTTGAGCTCACCGAGATCAGTCTGTCTCCTTTCAGATCCTGAGGTCTTTTAAATACAGAAAACCCTGAAGTACTAATACCAGTAATGAACAAAGAGTATGGGATCTTAACTATGAACATAGTCACCTATGCACCCACAGCAGGAGCATCCCAAGCTAGCTCTTCTCAACAGAAAGGTTCCTATGGGAAAGAATCTCATGTGCCAGAGTCAAAGTTCAGTGTTACAACCAAAGGAAGGTCACATTGATGCTTCAACATCTTTAGTTCAGGTGATCAAAGTTGTTATGGATGTAAACCTTAAAGGAGTTTAATCTTTGAACATACACAAGTTGTCCTCAGTTTTATTTTAAAAATGATTTGTTCTATTTTCTGCTAGATCCTTGCCTTTGAATGGCTTTAAAACTATATATATATTTTAAGTGCAATGGGAAGCAATGATGCTATTCTGTGCTAAAGGCTCATTTCTGTTTCCTTTATGGGTTGTATATTCATTTAATGGATTAAAGATCACAATACCAATGTTTCCTGTGTTTGTTGTTACTATTCTTTCTTGTGGAAAACCTATGGGACAGAGTGGGACTTGGCAAGGGGAGTTGGTGACCTGGTAAGTAGGGGCAATGGCAATTCAGCTCATTGAGCCCTCCATAGTGAGCTGGAAAGGCTGTTTTCTAGCTGCTTCAAAGTTAGCAGTGTGTGATCTTGAGATTCTACTGACTTCTAGTGGGCTGCTGGGAGCCAGAGCCAACTGTAGTTAAATAGAATCTCACAGTAGTGGGGTGGATAGAGGGGAGAGCTGTGCCGAAAGATCTCTCTGCTGTGACCTGGGAAGAAGTGGGGAAGTAGTACTGAGTTTCTTCAGTCCTGAGAAAGGTTTGTGGTGGTCACTATGAAGTCTTGGCTGGTCTAGAGCTCACTAGGTAGTTCAGGCTGGCTTTGAACTCACAGAGATCCACCAGCCTCTGCCTTAAGAGTGCTGGCATAAGAGTATGCTGCTACACTGGGCTTTCTCTCTCTCCCTCTCCCCTTACATGATAAAATATTAACCACTTAATATTCAAAATTAGATAAATTATTTTCCTCCAAAGCTCTTATTTCTACCTTATTGCAAACATTCCCTGTTAGGGTTATTTCCACACAGTTAACAGGTAATGGTCCTGCCTTTACTAGAATTTTAAGAAATTCTGTGAAGAATGGCAAATTGTATAACCCCCCCCCCCAAAGCAACTTTTAGGCCAGCCATTGGTGTGCATACTTGTAATCCCAGCACTCAGGAGGCAGAGTGAGTTTAAGACCAGCCTGGCCTACAGATTAAGTTCCAGGACAGCAGGACTACACAGAGAAACCCTGTCTTGAAAAACAAAACAAAGCCAGTTTTTAAAAAATAAGGGTCTGAGGGAGCCATTCTCTAAGATACTCTTATTACCTTATTTACTTTATAGTTGTTCAATTTAAAAAAAAAAAAACAGAAAACCCTTTGATGTGATTGGAACGTTACTAGTTACTGTATAACCCTGCTTGATTTAATCAGCCTTTATAACTGGACCATGATCAAGTATCATAAGGTATGCATGGGAATTTGCCTCAATATTGCTGCCCTATAGGATGAAACCTTCCAGATGTTCTCTAAACAATTGCCTGGAATTTTGGGACAAGGAATACTAGAAGGGATTGTCGATTCCTTACAAGGTATGTAGGTCCTTGTTCCTGGTGGCAAGGCATGCATAATGCTTTTGCATCCAATGTTGTACTTGTCATGTCTTTACACTTCTATTAGGCTGTCAGTTGCTCCAAACAATAAATGCACGAAGACTCTCTGCACTGCCTGCTCTTGCTTTTTGTTTTTGTTTTTGTTTTTTTTTTTTTTTTTTTTTAAAGGGAGATGTCAGAACACAGTCAAAAGGTTGATGCATGGTGAACAATGTCTAGGGGAACTGAGAGGCTCCAGGAAAAAAGACAGAGGGCCTTTTACTTTAAATGCATTTTGTTCCCTGGATTGTTCTCAAACATGAATTTGTACCTCTTGTGACAAACATTTGCAATCAATTTATAAGACATGTTTATTCTTTTTTTTTTTTTTTGACGTGTTTATTCTTGCTGGACGTCAGAACATAGCTATAGAACCCAGTTTGGTGAAAGGATGATCTGAGTGCTGTCCTCAGTGCACCCTGAATCTGGATGTGGCCTTCTGCCCCAGCCTGCGGGGCTCCGGTAATTTGTGAGTCTGAGGTGGATCAAGCCTGAAAATAATGGGTGGAAAAGAGAAGTGAGACCAAGCAGGGTTTTTCTTTGTCAAGGTCTGAACTTTATTGAAACCAAGGGGCTTTTAAAGAAAAAGGGGGAAGCAGAGAAAGAGGAGGTGGGGAGAGGAATGAATGTTAATTGCTTCTCAGGCCAGGTCCTGGAACCTAAGGGGTGGGATGCTAGACTAACTGGCGGCTAGCTGAGCAATGGGGGTCGCCAGGCTTGTGTAAATAAGGACTTTGGATCTAACCAAGGCTGGCTCCTGACAGCCTTCTGCCTTGCTTTCCCGGATATAATCTATAGAAGATGTCAGACAATTTTTTAAAAAGATTTTATTTATAAAACATCCTGCCTCTGTGTATGCCTGCACAACAGAAGAGGGCTCCAGATTTCATTCCGGATGGCTGCGAGTCACCATGTGGTTGCTGGGAATTGAACTCAGCATTATGTGGAAGAGCAGCCAGTGCTCTTAAACTCTGAGCCATCTCTCCAGCCCCCCAGACAATTGTTTTTTAATTGTTCTGTCCTGAGAAAGTTCTAGGAAAGGGCTACTCTGCTAATATTTAGTATGTGCTTACTAGCGTTTATATTTACATGGTTTTCTGAACTCAGACAACCTCCCTTGGATCATTGCTTTCTTTGTTACATTCATGTATTAAGTACACTGGACCTGAAGTAAAGCTGTCTGCAGCATTAGACTGTAGTCCTCCCCATCAAGGTCCTCAATCCCAGATTTCAAAGACAGATCTGCATGGGTTGACAAAGGTCAACAGTTGCCCAGGTTGGCCTCAAACTCACTAGGTATCTAAGGATAAGCTTGATTTTGCTTCCACCTGCCTTGTCTGGGATTATAGGACTGAGTTGTGCCACGCCAGATTCATGTAGTGCTGGGAATGCATTCAGAACATCAGACATTCTAGAAATGTACTCTTGTAACAGGGCAAGACCCTACAGAGATTCCTCCATCTTAAATTTTTACTGAGTCCATTTTGTTTAGCTAGAATTTGTACTTTTTGGAGAATCCATGAAAAATAACCCAACTTTATTCTAGGAACCTGAGGTCAAAATGACCCTGCTAACTTAGCTTCTGGTAAATCACCTACTTGTGAAAGACCCCTGCCCCTTAGCCCTTTCTTTCTCAAGTTTGTCTCCTCTTCCTCCTGTGGGCGGCTTCCCCGATCCCCACCCCCTGCGGCTTCCACTTCCCCTGCCACCCGCCGCATGCCCGGCCCGAGGGCGAGCACCAGGTGGGCCGGCACGAGAACAAACACCAAGTGAGCCCGGCCTGGAGCCCTGCCCCTGAGCCCCCGCCCGATGAGAAACACTCTGTCCCAAGGTCTCCGCCCCCAAGGTCAGCCATCTGGAACGCGGAGGGAGGGGGAATTGAGTCTGTTGTACCAGACACCAGACCTTGAGAATATGCTGATCTGGAATGGCTCTGTGTCTCATTTGAACCATCCAATAGAAATGATTCTGTATTTCGCCTCATTTGAAAGACTCTGTGTTTCACCTCATTTGAATAACTCTGTACTTTGCCTCATTTGAATAACCCTGTATAGCGCCTCATATACATTGACCAATGGGAATAGCTCTGTACAATGCCTCATTAGAATTATCCAATAGAATCCCTGCTCCTAGCTTGCACCTTTTTCCCTATATAAGGACCCCTTTCCCTTGGCTCGGGGCGCTTGGCCTCACAGAAGCTAAGTTGCCCGGGTACCCGTATCTCCAATAAAGCCTCTTGCGGTTTTGCATCCAAGCTCGTGGTCTCACTGATTCCTGGGTGCGGGTCTCCCTCTACGAAAGTACCTCTTCGGGGGTCTTTCACTTGTGCACCACCCCACCCTCCAACTGCTATCTTAGCTTTTGTTAAACTACCGTTCATGCAAAACCTCCTTGTCAGCAGCTGAAGGAGATAGCACAAGCCTTTAAAAACCCCTTGCTCGGGCTGGAGAGATGGCTCAGAGGTTAAGAGCACTGACTGCTCTTCCAGAGGTCCTGAGTTCAGTCCCCAGCAACCACATGGTGGCTTACAGCCATCCATTATGAGACCTGGTGCCCTCTTCTGGTGTGCAGATATACATGGAAGCAGAATGTTGTATACATAATAAATAAAATCTTAAAAAACAAAACAAAACCCTAAAAAACCCTTGCTCTAAATGCTCGGGACTACACTTGAGTCCTGAATACCCGAGTAGTCCCTGCTGGCTGGAATAAAGATTTTCAATTGGGTATAAACTTGTCTGAGTGGTCATCTCTAATGGGCTCCCCATTACATTTTGGAGTCCCCCAGCAAGATCTCCAGAGACTGAACCCTGACACTTTAGGACCCTTGGGATCCCAAGATTGGTGAAGAGTGCAGCAGCTGGAGAGGATAGCTAGAGGGTGTACAACCTGAGATATTCTTGGACCCAGAAAAATCCTCTCTAACCATGTCTTTGAGTTTGTGTGAAGAGACACCATGACTACGGCAACTCTTATAAAACATTTAGTTGGGGTGGCTAATAGTTACAGAGGTTTAGTATATTATCATTGTGGTGACCTGCAAGTAGACATCTTGCTGGAGAAGGAGCTAAGAGTTCTACTTTTGGGGGTTTTGTTTTGTTTTTTCCCCCAAGACATGGTTTCTCTGTGCAACATCCCTGGCTGTGGCTCTCCTGGAACTCTGTAGACCAGGCTGGCCTCAAGCTCACAGAGATCCACTTGCCTCTGCCTACAGAGTGCTGGAATTAAAGGCATGCAGGACAACTACTGCCTGGTTGAGTTCTTTATCTTGACCCATAGGCAACAGGAAGTGTGTGTCACTGTGTGTAGCTTGAGCATAGGAGACCTAGAAGCCCATCTCCACAGTGATACACTTCCTCCAACAAAACCATACCCACTTCAACAAAGCCATACCTCCTAATAGTGACACTTTTTTTTTTTTTTTTGAGACAGGGTTTCTCTATGGCTTTGGAGGCTGTCCTGGAACTAGCTCTTGTAGACCAGGCTGGTCTCGAACTCACAGAGACCTCTGCCTCCCAAGTGCTGGGATTAAAGGCGTGTGCCACCACCACCCAGCAATAGTGACACTTCTATGGGGTCTTTTTTTTTTTTTTTCCCAAACCACCATAGACTATGCTGAGTGCTCTGGAGGCACCCTGACACTTCACCCAAAAGAAAAAAAAGGTAAAGCCATCTGGTTTGAACCCCTCTGGAGCTATGGATTGTAACAAATAATAAAAACCCAGAGACAGATATTGGGGTTCAAGCCAAAGATCAGAAAGCCAGCCAAGCCAGTAGATCATACCTGTACCAAGCTGAAATCGCAATCCTGTCTCCATGAATCCTCAGAGACAGATGCTCTGAGTTCCTGTCTCCTCCCACCTTGTATTCCTTTCTCTACCCAGTCATATCACTCCTGTCTCCACCTCCCTAGTGATGGGAATAAAGGCATGTGATCCTAAGTGCTGGCATTAAAGGTGTGAGCTCTGTTACTCTTTTGGACTGATTCACTCTTGTGTAGCCCAGGATGGTCTTGGACTCACAGAGGTCCATTTGCCTCTGTCTCCCGAATCTTGGGGATGAAGTTGTGTACCACCACTGTCTGGTGTAGTTGTCCCGACCCGCAGGACAGCAACCTAGAGCAACAAGTCCAGGGAGGGGAATAGAGACAAGAGACTTGAGAGAATGACCACAAGACAGTATTCTGATCAAGTGGCAAATTTTATTTTTTCCAGGCTAGCTTATATAGTCAGTAGCATGGGGTAAAGGGGAGGGGGAGAAGAGGCCAAGAGACAGGTGTTAGTTTAAGCAGGATGTTAGAAAACTATAGAAGGAGGATATTGGCAGGGTGAAAAGTTCATGGGTGGTGGGGAGAGGGAGGGTTACCTAGGTGAGTGGTGGGATGTGGGAGGGTTGCTTAGGTAATTGGGCCTGTGGTTGGAACAAAGGATTGGTGTCTGGGTCATGTTGTTCCTTCTGGGTGCTCATGCTTCTAGAAGCCATTTATAATCAAAAGACAGTTCTATAACCGTGTGGCTTGCCAAGTTTGGCCTAAAGGTTCATGCCAAGCTGTATGGCTCCCAACAGTCTGGCCTGTATAGCTTGTGGATAGCTTTACATTCTGAACCCTCAGGCAAGCCTTACTAACTCATAAACAATATATCACCACAATGTGTGGTCTCTAGGAGGTGCCATTTAGTCAGGACCCAAGAAGGAAGGTTGGAGGCAGCTATAGTTGCTGCGTCTGGGTTCTGAGTGAGATGTCATTTAAGTGTGGTAGCCATCCACCTCTGGCTGTGTTCACGACGTGTCTCTGTGTCTTCCTTTGTTTCTGTCAGTTCTGCTGGTTGGAGAAATATCTAAATGGAAGGGGGAGTGAGTTGTCCTAAGACCACAGCCACTGCAGCACACAATTTCCTAAAGGCTTGTGGTGGTTGTGGTGGTGGTGGTGGTGGTGGGGGCAATTGTTCCAGGGGCAATTGTGACCAAGGCTGGCTGTTGCTGTTACTATGGCAGTACCTGCAGCTCCCAGTGGGGGCAGTAGCCACCAATTTCTCTGTAATAACCAATGGCTTTCTCTGTTATCCCCTCTCTGGCTTAAGACCTATGCCATCTTGTTGGGAATCTATCCTTTTGGCCTAGCCGGGTTGCCCAGAAAAACCCAGTTCTGCTTGAGAAAAATGACCTCCCTCCTGTCTTCCGCTCCAGACTCCTCCCTTCAGCCTTGTTTAGTCGCTCGACTCCCTCTCATAATCCGAAGCTCCTGGTCCTGTTCTCTGTGTGGAAGTGGGGCGGAGACTGGTCTCTCATTGGGGCAGAGGTTGGGGGAGCCCTGCTATCTGAGCAGAATGCACACAGGGAGGAGGAAATAGTTTTCTACTGCTCTAAGCAACGTTGCACCAGGAAAAGGGGGAAGTAGTTCCTCCAATTGTAGGGCAGGTTACGAAGAGGTGATTGGAGATGATGGAAGTTCAACTCCTTCCCCGTTTGAGGCTTATGTCTCCTTCTCTAGTAGGGACTTGTATAATTATAATTAGAAGACCCCACCCCCCCCCCTTTTCCAGAGAGGCTGCAGGCCCTTAACAACATGTTCTAAGGAAGAGGGTATTGGACACTTGTTTTGTTTTGGGGTTTTTTGACACAGGGTTTCTCTGTGTCTTTGGAGGCTGTCCTGGAACTAGCTCTTGTAGACCAGGCTGGTCTCGAATTTACAGAGATCCATCTGCCTCTGCCTCCCGAGTGCTGGGATTAAAGGCATGTGCCACCACCACCCAGCCATTGGGCACTTTTTTCCCCTTTCTTTCTTTCTTTCTTTCTTTTCTTTTCTTTTCTTTTTTCTTTTCTTTTTTTTTTTTTTTTTTTTTTTTTTTTGCAAAACATTACTGGGAGGTTTAAAAACTGCAGCCAGAAAACCTACCAGTTACACTGGGAGTGAGATTCAGCCAAAGATATTCAGGAAAAGACCCCCCTTCCCCATGCACAGTGCAGTGATTGCTGCCCTTAGGGAAATAGAAGAGAGGAAAAAGACCAGGAGAAAGAATTTAAAAACTCACACTGACGAAGCCCTGAATATAGATGTTGGAATTTAAATTAAAATATCCACAAAATACCCTGCTCCAGTACATAGATGACCTCATAGCTTTGACCTCTGTGTAGGAATGTAAATAGGCAACAGAAGGCCTTTTAGAAATTCTCCAAGTTGGCTGTGGTGGTGCACGCCTTTAATCCCAGCACTTGGGAGGCAGAGGCAGGTGGATCTCTGTGAGTTCGAGACCAGTCTGGTCTATAAGAGCGAGTGCCAGGACAGCCTCCAAAGCCACAGAGAAACCCTGCCTTGAACTCCCCCGCCCCCTGGCAAAAAAAGAAACTCTCCAAGCTGTGGGGTAAAGTCTCAGCTAAAATAGGTACAGCTGTGCATCCTGCAGGTCATCTGCCTAGGCTGTAATCTAGAGGAAGGTAAAGAGACGCTTTCCCAGGACTCAGCCATCCTACAAATCCCCACTCCCACATAAAAAACAAACAACAAGCAAAAGACAAAACAACAACAGAAACAGAAACAAGTACATGAATTCTGGGGGGCAGTTAGATAGTGCCAGCTATGGATAATGGGATTTCCTGAGACAGATAGCTCCAGCAGGCCGGCACCAAAGAGATCAATGTCTGACATCTGGGTGACTCAATACCCTGCATCTGGATCAACCCTGAATTTGGTCCTACAAGACATCAATCCTCAACTCTGCCAGACTTCTGCCAGACTGCAACCTTATGGGTCCCCTGCATGACTTTCTTGAGGTGACTGACCTCATCCAATTAATCAGGCTTAATCTGACTGGTGGATGATTGGTGATACTGAAGGGACCAGTTCCCCATTTCGGCAGCTATAACAGCCTAACACGTGTTTGCCTGACCTTGCCTTGGTCACTAGGAGGTCAGATACCTGCCTCGTGGCAAGGAATCAATCAGAAGTTAGCTGGTGGTGCTATGCTTTACAGCTCTGGGTGTGCTTTACGGACAAGTGCACAGCAATGATGTGCAGAGCATAGCAACCACCCTGGGAGGGCCTATGGGCCATAACAACCAGTTGACCAATCAACACAGGGCAAGCCCTCCAAGCCTGGAGGCACACCAATCCTGAGCCTGTGCATACCCCTAGACACGCCCCTTACGCAGCCCTATAAGATCTCTATGCCGTGACTTCGCAGTGTCTTTTCTAGCCATCCGCCATGCCATCCGCCATGGTGGATGGATGAAAGACCCGAGTTAATATGGGTTAGCTCGTTAAACAACTGCAATAAAACCTCTTGCTGTTTGCATCAAGTTTTCGACTCCACCTGGTGATTGGGGTCGCTGCAGTCCTGGGCCGAGATCCTGGGGGCCTGAGCCTCTGGGGGTCTTTCAATACCACATGAGGTGTTCACAGTTGGTAGTAGTTTCACCCAAGATAGGCTCAGGTATGCAAGGGCAGAGGTGGTGACCTAAGATAAGACTATCTGGGCAGCCTGTATGCAGGGGAACCTCAGCTCAATGAGCTGGGCTTTTATCTTTGAATCAAGCATTCTGCTGGGGAAAGGCAAGGCTATCACCATGTACAGTGATAGCCAATATGCTTTTGTCACAGCCAGTGAGTCCATAGACTCTAAATTTAGAGTCTATAGGACTCTAAATAGGGAAAGAGGATTGCTAACCTCAGCAGGAAAATAAATCAAAATAGAGAAGAAATCTTAGCCCTATTGGAAGCTATCTGGTTACCCAGGAGGATGACCATTGCCTATTGCAAAGGTCACCAGAAAGGGGATTCCCCAGAAGCTAGAGGCACCAAAGTAGCTGACTTGGCTGGCTGTTAAGTGGCCCTAGAGCGCTCTAATTCTTGGTAGCCCTGTCAGAGACCAGCTTACTGGACAGCCTGAAACACACCTCTTGTGAGATTGTGCAAAACAAGAACTGGACATACAGATAAACAGGATGATGGATACTGATGGATGGCTTACCCATGCTTCCCACAAGTCTGAGAAGACAGCTAGTTACAGATCTCCACCAAATCACCTGTCTAGGGGCCACAAAAACAGCTGAATTCCTCAGACCTAGGTATTATGCTCCAAATTTGGAAAACCCAATTAAATACACCACTTTCAGGTGGTGCCACCTGTGCTCAGTTAAACTCCAAAGGGGGAGGAGGATCCCCTAGAGGATCTTGGTGTGGGGAACATCAGGAGATGTACTTTACTAAAATCAGGCCTACTATTTGTGCTATAAATATTTGCTGGTGTTTGTAGGCACCTACTCAGGATAGGCAGAGGCCTACCTGACCAGAACAGAGACTGATCCAATGGCTACTAAGAAAACTTTTCAGGAAGTTGCTGGAGTTGAGCTCCAGTGGAGGTTCTGTGCCACAGAAGGATGTGTGAAGTCGGGGAAGAATGAAGAGTCTGACCACCAGTTGTCTTTCAAATTGACAGCCCCGACTAGCTCAGGGCATCTTTATTTATACAAGCTCTAAGGCATTTGAGCATGAGCAGTTTCAAATCATTTCTCTTTAATCATTTTCCAAGAATCATTAACATTTTTTCATTTTAGTTTCTCTTCTTCTTTTCCACTCCCTTGATGTCATGGACCTTTACCCCTTATCATTATATAGCAAGCCAAATGTTTACATCTAGCCTGGCATATGCTATTCATACTGTCCCCTAGCCGGCAGCAAACATGGGATTACAAAGTAAGAGATTTAAACCCTTTTTTTGAAAAGTATTTTTAAGGGTCAGGCAGGGGTGGCGCACGCCTTTAATCCCAGCACTCAAGAGGCAGAGGCAGGCAGATCTTTGTAAGTTCGAGACCAGCCTGGTCTACAAGAGCTAGTTCCAGGACAGCCTCCAAAGCCATAGAGAAACCCTGACTTGAAAAACAAACAACAAAAAATGTATTTTTAAAAATTTATTAATTCATTTTTTTAATTCCAATCCCAGTTCCCCCTTCCTCCTCTCCCCCTGCTCTTCCCACTTCCCTCCTCCTCCCATCTGCTCCTCGGAGAGGGTAAGGTCTCCCCTAGTAAGTCTACTAAGTCTGTCCCATCTTCTCATTGAGGTCGGACCAAGGCACCCCCTCCCCGCCCTGTGTCTAGGATGAGCAAGGTATCTCTCCATATAGAATGGGCTCCACTAAGTAAGTTTGTGCATTAGAGTTAGATCTTTGACCTACTGCCAGTATCACCTATATTCAGGGAGTCTAGTTCAGTCTTATGCAGGTTCCCCAGTTGTTAGACCAGAGTCAGTGATCTCTCACTAGCTCAGGCCAGCAGATCTGTGATTAGTTTTTAACAATATAAAATCAGCTGAGTACATTGTCATGCCTAAGACATCATTTTCAGGTATATACCAGTTTCTAAGTAATATGTATGTCACCTTTATTATGTGGATTACAGTTATAAACCTATTCCTTGTAAGTTGTCAAAATAGTAATGATTAATACCTAACTCTTTAACTGTTGGGACTAAGTTTCTATTCTTCCTGGCAGTTGCTGCATGTACTTTTCTTTAAGGGAACTGGGAGTTTTAGATTCCCTTATTGATATTTTGATATTGTAAAAATATCGAAGTGTTCATATCCTGGCACCAGAGAGATGTCTGATCTTTCATGTCCTATGTATTTTCCATGTATGTTCCTATGAGTTTTTAATGTCATCTTTTAGGAAACCATTTTCCAAATTCTTAAGTTTTTTGAAGTATATTCTCATTTTAGAATTGAATAAGCAGTAATCATTAACCTTAGTCAGTTCCTCCTGCTTCCTCAGGATGACTGCGAAGGCAGCCAGGGTGACTCGAGAAACCAGTTTCTGTAACAGATCAGAGAAATTTAATTTTTCTATAGAGTCTTTTGTTCCCAGTAAACTCATGCACAATCATGACTAACAAAGCAAAACTAAGAGTTACCATAAGAATAAGAATAGCAACTGTTAGAGAGGCCTGAAGCCCACGAGCTCCCTAGGATCAGCTCAGGAGTCTGCAGTATTGTTTCCATAGGTCCTTGCCAAATGGACGGGATTCTCCAAAGGGCCTTCACTCTAAGGAGCTCCATTTGCAAAACATTTATGTGCCATTCCCAGGGGTAATAGCATGGCTTCCCCCAGGAAATAATTAATAGGTTTGGACTGCCCCTAGCTTTGGGATCTGACAATGGCCTGGCCTTCATGGCTAAAGTATCTCAAAATCTGACAAAGGTATTAAATATTAATTGTAGTGGCATCTAGCCTTGCCAGTGTATTTGTGTTAGTGGCCACACCCCTTTGGGCATGGCTTCAGGTGCGATGGAACCAGAAAGAGGGAAGGGTGAGGCTCTCTCTCTCTCTTTCTCTCTCTCTTTCTCTTTCTCTTTCGGGTCACGGATCGGATCTAAAGGGCAGAGAAAGACTGCGGCCTTTCTTTATTATTATTTGTGTAAGTTGTTCACCAATAAAATACCCATTTGTCATTTATCTTGGGTCTAGTGAACTCATTATTTCCCTGACTTCAATTAACTGGAGATTGCATTGTGCATATAGGCCACAGAGCTCAGGTCAGATAGAAAGAATGACTAGAACTCTTAAGGAGTCTCTGACCAGATTGGTCCTGGAAACTGGTGAAAAATTGGATCAACCTCTTCCCTTTGCCCTGCTTAGAGCCTGATGTGCTCCTTACCGGGAGGGGCTTTCTCCTATTGAAATGATGTTTGGGATACCATCTCCCATTCTCCCCAAACTCTGAGCTATTCCTCCAGCAGAAATGTCTAATCACTCCCTTCTCAAGTCTTTGCAGGCTTAGCAGGAACTTGCCAGGCCATTGACCCTATGGTGAAGGGAATCCTGCCAGCTCCCACCTCCAAACCTGCCCACTAGTTCTAGCCAGGAGACTCAATGCCTACCCGACTCAAAGAAAAGTCACATCCCATCCTATGTGTACTTGTCTGTGTTATCCTCCAGGTAGATGCCTATCATATTAGGAGAAGAGGGGACAGCTCATACTGATTCAATGTTAACAAAGGTCAAACATGCCCCAATTCTGGTTCCCATCCTAGTAGAGGCAGGGAGAGTTGGTGCAACTGCCATAGGCATCTCGGCCTTGATTTTTAGAAACCAAAACTTTAGAGAACTCAGTTTCCAGATATGCTTAGGCCTAGGCCATTTGGAGAGTTCTATTTCTAGGCTGGGAAGCTAAGCTGACTCCTTTGCAGAGGTAGTCCTATAGAACTAAAGAGGGCTACAACTTTTTAATGAAATAGGGAGCACTTTGCATAGCTTAGGAAACACTTGCTGTTTCTATGCCAACAAATCAGTGGTAATTAGGGAAAACCTTGCCAGGGTCAGGGAAAACCTTAAAGAAAGGAAGAAAGGAGGAAAGGAGATATAGATCAGATAATTGGTATCAGTCTCTACTTACCTGGTCCCCATGGCTGACCACTGTACTGTCAGTATTAGCCAGCCATTGGTTCTTATCCTGATCAGGCTAAAGATGGGACCCTGCATTCTCAACTACATAGCTAACTACATCAAACATAGACTAACTCAGTTAAACTACTGGTCCTTAGGACCAACTATGCCCTCCTAGAACAGGAGGGGTCAACTATGTGACTAATGCCCATAAAACCAGTGGGCAGGCTCGGAATTGGTGGTGCACGCCTTTAATCTCAGCACTCGGAGGCAGAGGCAGAGGCAGAGGCAGGCAGATCTCTGTGAGTTCAAGACCAGCCTGGTCTACAAGAGCTAGTTCCAGGATGGCCTCCAAAGCCACAGAGAAACCCTGTCTCAAAAAAAAAAAAAAAACAAAACACCAAAAAACAACAACAACAACAAAAACAAAAGCAAAAACAAAACAGTGGGCAATGTGACAGAGCAAGACAATGCAGAGCTTCTGCCATTTTGGATTCTTGCTGAGGCCATTTTAGGTTTAACTAGAATTTGATCTCTTTGATAGAGAATGTACTGGAAAATTACCCAACTATTTTAGGAGCCTGAAATCAAGATGCCCCAGATAACTTAGCTTCTGTTAAACTGTCCATTTCTTCGGCCCCCCCCACCCCCCCAGCTAACTGGTTATCTTAGCTTCTGTTAAACTGCTTGCTTGTACAAAACCTCCATCTGAAGCTATCAAATGAGATAACAAGATGTGGTTTTTGCCTTTTAAAAACACTTATTCTAAATACTTGACACTACACTTGGGTGCTGAGTAATTCAGTGTAGTTCCAGCCAGCTGGAATAAAGACTTTCAAGTGGTTGTATATTGTGTCTGAAAGGTCATCATCTTTTGTGGGATCCCTGTTAATACTCTACCAACTGAGCTTTTATTTTTTTTAATAAATGTAATTTTTAAAAGACTTTTTTATCTATTTTTTGTATGAGTGCTCTATTTGCATGTATGCCTTTATGCCAGAAGAGGGTACCAGATTCAACTAAAGATGGTTGTGAGCCACCATGTGGTTGCTGGGAATTGAACTCAGATCCTCTGGAAGTGCAGCCAGTGCTCTTAACCACTGAGCCATCTCTCCAGCCCCTAGCTTTGATTTTTTTAAAAAAAAGATTTATTTATTTAATGCATATGGATGCTTTGTCTGCATGCCCATTGCACACCAGGAGAGGGCATTGAATCCTGTTATAGATGGTTGTGAGCTGCTATGTGAGTGCTGGGAATTGAACTCAGGACCCCTGGAAGAACAGCCAATGCTCTTAACCACTGAGCCATCTCTCCAGCCCCCATGATTCTATCCCAGAAAGATTTGTTCTGCACTTTGGAGTCCACGGGGTAGGTTCAGCATTCATTCTGCCTCTGTCCCTGATTACGGATTGTGTCAGATGTCATTCTAGGTGAGTAGGAGGACCTCACAGGTTAGCAGGGGAAGGGAAAACTCAGATTGAAACAGGAATGGGGTAAAAACAAAGATCCAATACTTGCAGGCTGTCATTGTTGCCCTTATCAGCATTAGGACCAGGGGAAGGAGTGTGGGCCCAATTGTGGCTTCTCTTCATTGCTGGCACTTGCTTTAGCTGACCCGGTAGCTGACTAGAAGGCAAGTACAGATTGAATGGGCGCACAAGTGCAAAACCAACACCAGGTATTGGAGAAAAACCTCTACAGGGCTCTTATCACTGTGAAAACACATTATCTGCTGTGGCAGATGGTTTTTCCGTATGCCTTTGGGGTGGCAGTCACAAATGGCTCTAGTCTTATGTCATCACACTTGAATGTCTCCAGAGGAAAGAGTCATTAAAATTGTTTTTTGTTTTTAAAGCTCCTGTCTATTAAAAACATGTCTATCTCCATTCCAGGGAAGGCTTTTGGATGGTATGGCTTGAGTCATTCCCTTTGTAGTCAGTGCTAGTCCCGGGGCTAAGGTTTAAGAAAGTCAGACCTAGGTCACAGATGATAAGCTGCAGGAAAACTGCTTCTGCCAGTCACCAAAGGAAAGATTGCTGGCCAGCATGATGTAGGAACCCACTTCACTCCCTAGCTCTCCAAAATAGCTGTTTAGCAAACATGAGATTGAGACACTTAAGCCTGGTAGGATGCCTAGGGTAAAGGTTCTGGAATGCTATTTTGAGAGTGGTGGGTAGATGTTTATGCTGCCCTTTTTATGCAGGGGGTGTGCTTCAGGGCATTTCACCTGGGATTTATTCTCTGGTCTCTCCGGTAGTACATTGGGGGTTTCAGAGGGAGGGGATTTGGAAGAAACACTTCACTATTGTCTTTCATAAAAGCCCAGCAAACTTAGAATTGGCATAGTTACGAAGTGTTACCACAGCAACCTGGACACATGTGAAAACCCTGTATTCAGTTGGCTAGAGGATCCTTTTCCCTGGGGAGATCGTCTGCTCTGACCGGCTGTTAAGCAACACAGTCCCTTGTGTCATTCAGGAATCTCTGCTCTGGTTCTTGTGTAGAGGAGACAGACATCACAAACAGCTCCTGCTTATCATTGCCCTGCCAGCCCAGCTCTTCCCTTATTCTACAATGGCCTTCTTCTCCACCTGCTCAGATTCCGTATGGGGTCTGCGAGTCCTCTTCAATGCTGATACCATTTTCCTCATTTCACTCAGGCAGAGTGAAAAGACAGAAAATTCTTAAAAAGTAGCATTGCTTCCCTCTTTTTCAGAAGGAAAATTGGTTTGTAATAAAGCCTGTAAACTGCAGTTAAGGGAAAAATTGGATCTCATGTTCCTTATCAGGTGCTACGGTTTAAATGTTCCCTAGAGTTCATGTGCTGGAAACTGAATCCCCAGTGTTATTTGTTGCCAGCATTTAAAAGGTGGGAATGTTGCAAGATGACTGGGCAGAACTCTCACTGATGGATCAAACCCTTCGTCATTAGTCGGTAGTGGGAGGAGAGGCTCCATCAAGAAAGCTCTGTTTAGCATCCTGGCTCTGTGTTGCTGTGCAGTGCCACTGCTGTATTCTGGTGTAGCCCAAGGACCTCAACAGATGCTGAGCAGTTTACAGAGCTGTGAACCAAATAGACCTTTCCCATATTAGCTGCCCAGTCTTGGCCATGTTAAGGGCAGTCTAATGACGGTGCTGGCATCAAGCAGCAGCTTCTTCTTTTTTTTAATTTTATTTTATTAGTTCAAATTAGGAACAAACTTGCTTCAGATGTCAATCCCTTCTCCCTCTCCATCTCCTTCCCCCCAACATCCCACCTGCCCTTAGCCATCCCCCCCTCCACTCCCCAGGCAGGGTAAGGCCCTCAAAAGGGGTTCCCCAAAGTCTACCACATCATCCTGGGCCAGGCCTAGGCCCTACCCCATGTGTCCAGGTCAAGAGAGTATCCCTTCACCAGGGATGGGCTCTCAAAATCTCTTCTTTTTTGTTTTAAGACCTTACATATTTAATATAGTGCGTTACCTCTGTACAAATGGAAAAAAATTAAGTTCAACATTTCTAGACCAATATGCCTGTTAATTTTTGTACAATGCCAACTCAACACGGTAAACTGGGATACTTTTTTCCAAAGTTGACAGCACAGCTAAAGTTTCCAAAAATTCAAATTACATATGTATTTATATATTTATATTTATATAAAAAGACCAATAATGGCAGTATGTTATGCATCAATAGCAGCAACAGCTTTTCCAGGTTCTGTAGTCATTTGAACAAAATTGTAGAGACATCTAGCATTTGCCATTAAAAAAAAAAAGTAAAAAACAAAATCCCAGAAAAATAGCACAGTTCTGTTACTCTTGTGGTACCTGGCACCATTTTTTTTTTAAATTAGCTTCTCAATCATCATCTGGAAGGAAACCATTCTGAGCAACATCATTAAAAACAGCTCTGATAAAGCACGGTCACTACTTTGTATCATAAAGCAGGTCTACATACATATGAGTGAGTACAAATCATGTTTGTCTTTTTGTGATTCGGTTACCTCGCTCTGAATGGTTTCTTCGAGTTCCATCCATTTTCCTGCAAATTTCAAGATTCCATTGTTTTGTTCTGCTGAGTAGTACTCCATTGTGTAAATGTACCACATTTTCTGTATCCATTCTTCAGTTGAGGGGCATCTAGGCTGTTTCCAGTTTCAGGCTATTACAAATAATGCAAGCAGTAGCTTCTTACTGAGTGTTACAGAATGGGGTGAAAAGTAAAAATCTGAAGCTCTCTGACTAGACCATTCCTATACAATTTGCTCTGTTTATGTCTGGCACAGCATTAGGAAAGATGGGCAACAGAGATAACAGCTGGGTCCATTTGGAAGCAGAGTGTCCCAAAATGCTCTTGGGTTGGGGATAACGCTCAGCTATAGCTTATCTAACCCTAGATTCTACTTTCAGAGTTACTACTCCACAAGATATCTTCCATCTTTGTTTTATTTATTTTATTGCATTAGAGAGAGAGAGAGAGAGAGAGAGAGAGAGGGAGAGAGAGAGAGAGAGAGAGAGAGAGAGAGAGAGAGAGAGAGAGAGAGAGAGCACATATACCATGGTGCAGGTCAGAACTTGCAGGAGTCACTTCTCCCCCACCATGCAGGGCCTGGGATCTAACACTGGTTGAGGCTAAGGTGGCAAATGGTTTTTACCTGCTGAGCATCGTGGGTTTAGATGACCTTAGAGTCACTAGCCTAATATGCTCAGCGTGGATTGGTTGAGGGATAGAGCACATAAAACAGTGGCATTTATTAATGCTGACTCTCCTTATCAAGAAGCAGGTGAGTATCCTGTGATGTGGATGATCGTGTGTCTCTCAAGTTACTAACACATCCTGACCAAGGAACTGCCACGTGGCAGACAGTACTCAGCAGGTTAATGAGCTCTTCCTTTGGAAAATACATTCTTATGCATTGTCTAATAGCATCAGCAACCCATTTTGCAGATGAACAAAATGCGGCCCAGAGGGAACTACACATTGTCTCTTAAAGTAGCAAGGGCAAAACTAGGTTTTGGCTGGAGCATCCTCACTTCAAAGGCTCAGTTTTGGCATGGAATGGATAAATATAGACATGATTAAGAATTCATTTTAGAGCTGGGCTTGGTGGTGGACAGCTTTAATCCCAGTGGCATTGGGTTGCAGAGGCAGGAGGATCTCTGTGAGTTTCAGAAATAGACAGCCAGCCAGGGCTGTTACAGAGAGAAACCCTGTCACAAAACAAAACAAAACAAAACAAAACAAAACAAAACAAAACAAATCATTTTAGCCTTTCCTCAGCTGCTGCCAAGGTGCTTGGTCCTTCAGAGGAAGCTAAGACCATGTCCTGGTGAGGCCTTCCCTTCTTTTGGCGACTAGCATCATGCAGGCAGTCTGAAACATAACCTCCATCTCTGAGCTCCCTTGTGTAGAATTATAGTCTCTTTATTCAAAAAGACACCAAGGCAAGACACAGGCCAGAGCTAGGTTACAGAACCCAGCAAGCGCGGCCAGAACAAAAAAGGGGCCAGGGTCCCCACGTGCAGCCCCTTAAGAAGCTCCCTTATGTCACCCTGGCTTTCCTTCACCACGCCCTTATGGGCGAGTCCCGGGTCCACCTGGTACCTGTCCCAGGACTATTGGGCGGGGCTAGAGTGTCTCCCTACAATTCCCCTTTTAGTCTAAAAGAGGATTAAAACTTAATAGTGTAAAATATCCAAAACTAACAATCATAAGGGTGAAATACAAGAAGATACAATAATCTGCTATGACACATCCTATGTCTATTCTAGCTAAGTCTTAAAGTCATGTGGAAAAAGTGTCTAACTTGAACACCTTCTTCCAATCCCAACTCTAAACCATAAGAAGGTCATTCTTAACTAGACTTACACTACCCTAATACACAATAATGGGGAACGGGGGCGTAGCATCTTCTAGGTTGCTTCCTGCTGGAATGGGACGATGATAGTCATGTGGGGGCCCTGTGGAAAAAAAAATGCCAGGACAGGGAAAGTCTCTAATGAGTTATGTCTAGTCCATGTTAGATGAGATTTGTTTGATTGAAGATCTATGTTGAAATCCTCAACTTGATTGAAGTCGTTACTCGAGGTTCTGGTTGGAGTGTCAGTCGAAATGGAGTGAGTTGAATCCAGTGTAGTCGGGGAGGTGTAGTCCAATTCCTTTTCCGGAGCATGCAGGGATTGCTGTCAGGCTGGGTCTTGTTGGCTGTATGGGACTCAAACATAAGTGTCATCAGAGAAATGTTCGCTTGTTTATGTATGTGTACCGGGAAAGGTACCTTGACGAACCTTGACGAACAACGATTATGAGAGGGTGTGAAAGAAAAAGCCAAGAAAAGACAAAGATAGTCCTCTTATTCTTCATTTATTCTGTATTATAGAAATTGGCTTCTTGATATAACACAGAAATTTTTAAATGTTGTTAAATAACATGCTTGGATTTTAGAGTAGGAAAGCCAAATCCAACTCTAAATCCAGTCTCGATTTAGTTGAATAGGGACTAGGAAATGAATAGACATAGAGTTATTCGAGAGACAGCTGTAAATTTTACCGTATAGCACGTTCCTTTTGTTCGATGGTTATAGCTACGTTCTTTCCTTGAGTATCCATACATGTAGTGTCCTTTGACTTATAGAGGGGGGTTCCTCAGAAAATACCTGTCAGTCATCCTTGTCGAGGGGGTTGTCTCCCTCAACTCGAATCTTGATCAATTTTGATGGTATCCAAAGATTTTCTTCTCCTGTGGAGACAAATGCAAAACCCCTACCCCAACGTAATACATGTCCAGGTTTCCATGCCGAGGTCAGCACATCTTTGTAATACACTGGTTGGTTCAGTTCAGCAGTTTTTTCCGTAGTCCAGTGTCTTTCCTCAGCTGTCTGCCCACTGTCATTGGCATTAAGAAAGTTTAACGTTAATAAAGCATTATGTAATCTATGTTTGGGGGGTTTCGACTTACCAGCTTACCTATGGAGCATCTCCTTAAGTGTCCTGTTAGACCTTTCGACGACTGCTTGTCCTGTAGGGTTGTGTGGTATACCTGTGACATGCTTAATGTTATAATATTTGAAAAACTGTTCCATTTTTGTGGAGACATATGCTGGAGCATTGTCAGTTTTTATCTGCGCCGGTATGCCCATAACTGCCATCACCTCCAGTAGGTGTGTAATAACGGAATCAGCCTTTTCAGAGTTGAGAGCAGTAGCCCATTGGAAACCTGAGAATGTGTCAATGGTATGATGCACATATTTCAAATTTCCAAATTCTGCAAAGTGGAAGACGTCCATTTGCCAGATCTCATTCCTCCGAAGGCCTTTAGGATTGCATCCTGCTGGCAGTGGAGTTTGGTTATAAAAGGAACAAGTAGGACAGTTTCTCACTATCTCCTTGGCTTGTTGCCAAGTGATGGAGAAGCCCTTTTTTAAACCCTTGCTATTTACATGATGCTTTTTATGAAATTCCGAGGCTTCTAGCACAGTGCCAATCAATAAACGATCGATCTCATCATTGCCTTGTGCCAGTGGGCCTGGCAGACCCGTATGGGATCTGATATGCGTAATGTACAGTGGGTTACTTCTGTTTCTGATTGTTTCCTGTAACTGCAAGAACAACGAGGTTAGTTCAGTATTATCAGGGACAAATTCTGCAGTCTCTATGTGCAAGACGACTCTTTCTGCATATTGGGAATCAGTAACTATATTAAGAGGTTCCGTAAAATCCATAAGCACCATAAGAATTGCATATAATTCTGCTTTCTGTACAGATGTATATGGACTTTGAACTACTTTACTTACCTCACCTGCTTTATAACCAGCCTTACCTGTTTTGTTAGCATCGGTGTAGAATGTAAGAACTCCAGAAATGGGAGTTTGTCTTACTATGCGTGGAAGAATCCAAACTGTCTTTTTTATGAATTTAATTCTGTCGGTTTTGGGATAGTTGTTACTAATTGTTCCCAAAAAGTTGGTGAGAGCTATTTGCCAATATTCATTATCCTTCTATAAGGAGGAAATCTCATCATTAGTTAAAGGTACTATAATCTCTGCTGGGTCTTTCCCAGTCAACTGACGAAGTCTTAATTTGCCCTTTAAAATCAAATCAGAAATCTTTTCTATATACGTCTTTAACTTTTTGTTCTGCTTATGTGGCAGGAATATCCATTCCAATATAGTGTCTTCCCTCTGCATCAGAATCCCAGAAGGGTATTCTCTGGATGGCAAGATGACCAGAATGCAGTCTAGATCAAGGTTTATCCGATCTACATGCGCATCCAATATTCTGTTTTCTACCCATTGTAGCTCTTTTTCTGCCTCAGCCGATAATATTCGTGGACTGTTTAAGTCCTTATCACCTTTTAGTGCCATTTTTAAATGCTTTAAGTCATGTCCTTCCACACCAATAATCGTCTGTAATTGAGATATTTCTCCCAGTAGCTTCTGAAGACTGTTAAGAGTTTGATAACGGTCCCTTCTAATTTGTACCTTTTGAGGTCTGATTCTTTGTAAGTCTATCTTATATCCTAAATAGTTAATAGAATCTCCTCTTTGTATCTTTTCTGGGGCAATTTGTAAACCCCATCTAGGCAGAACCTCCTTCACCATAGTAAACATACATTCTAAAGTTTCCTCACTAGAATCTGCTAAAAGAATATCATCCATATAATGATAAACAAGAGATTGTGGAAATTGTTTACGAATTATTTCCAAAGGTTGTTGTACAAATTGTTGACACAAGGTAGGGCTATTTAGCATCCCCTGAGGTAAAACCTTCCATTGGCATCTCCGAACTGGTTGTGAGTTATTAAGAGTTGGCACCGTAAATGCAAACTTTTCTCTATCACTTTCTTGTAATGGTATAGTGAAAAAGCAGTCTTTAAGGTCAATTACTATGATCGGCCATCCTTTAGGTATTAAGGAAGGCAATGGCATTCCAGGCTGCAGAGCGCCCATAGGCTGAATTACCTTATTTATGGCTCTCAGGTCTGTCAGCATTCTCCAGTTACCTGACTTCTTCTTGATGACAAATACAGGAGAATTCCAAGGGCTGGTAGATTGCTCTATGTGACCAGCCTCTAGCTGTTCCTGTACTAACTTTTCTAGAGCCTCAAGCTTTTCAGAGGTCAAAGGCCATTGCCCTATCCAGACTGGTTCGTCTGTAAGCCATTTTAATGGCAGGGCCTTTGGTTCCTCTGAAGGCCTGTCATTTGTATTTAGTGTCTGTACAGCCCGGATAGTTGGTAACCATTTTCCATGGCATCTTACCCGATCTTTTCTACTATCCAGCGATTGTCTAGAATTCGTATCTGACACTGGAGGGATGTTAATTTGAGTATTCCACTGCTGTAATAAATCACACCCCATAAATTTATAGCAATATCTGCTACGTAAGGTTTCAATATTCCTTTTTGTCCTTCCGGTCCAATACAAACAATCGAGTTAACACTCCGTCGAACTCTAGATAGAGTTCCAATTCCTAAAAATTGTACATTGGCCTCTTTAAGTGGCCAATTCTTAGGCCAACATTTCTGAGTGATAATAGTCACATCAGCTCCAGTGTCCACTAAACCAGAAATAACTTTATTGTTAATTTTAATTTTTAACTGAGGCCTTTTATCATTAATAGAAGCTTGCCAAAATATGCGTTTGTCATTTTCACCAGTCACATGTGATTCTTCATCACTATTTAAACTACCCTCTAGAGCAGTATCATTTTCCACCATAGGCAAGGAATTATCTATTCGTCCTGCGAGAGATTGTCTTCCACTGTTACTGGGAATGATCGAACTGTTCTCGGGGCAGGGGACTGCTTGAGGCCCCCTTCCGAGTTTCCCGGCGCCAATAAGTTCCCCGGCGCCAATAAGTTCCCCTGAACATCCCTAGTTGATCTGCATTCATTAGTCCAGTGTTTGCCCTTACCACATCTCCTACATAACCCAGAGGGCAACGACCTGTTGCATGGGGAATTGTTAGAATTTCTCTGTCTACAATTTTTCCTTGTATGTCCTATTTTACCACAGCTGAAACATCTATTCTCCTGACGCCTCCATGGACTTCTGGAGCGTGCTCTTCCTATGCGAGGCTCTGGGTCAAGTTGGCGATGAGCACTGGCCTCACGGTACCTGTGTGAGCCCCTGTAAGGTGCTCTTCCTTCCCAAGTCCTTCTGTTACTATCTTTTCTAATCTCCTTTTGTTTGTTGAAACCTCTTGGGACAGCTTCTTCTGCCCAGATTCCAGTATCTTGTATGTTACAGTCAATATGGGCAGTATGCAAAACCCATTCTTCTAGTGGAGCTGATCTGATCTTTAGAGGCAAAAGTATTCTTTTGCACATTGGGTTTGCACTGTGATAAGCTAAACTATACACAATTGGATGTCTTATTGTTGGATCTGTTACCTGTTTGTCTACTGCTCTGGTCAATCTGTCTAAGAAGTCTTTAAATGGTTCTGTTTGTCCCTGTTCTATTTTTGTAAAAGCTTCTAGCTGTTCTCCTGATTCACGAACCTTGTCCCATGCATTTAGTGCTGCTGTTCTGCATAGGGACAGCGTATGGTGGTCATATTCAGCCTGAATCTGTGGGTCAGAATAAATACCTTCTCCTAGGATTTTTTGGAGGGGTGCATCAACCCCGTCTCTGGTGGCTTGCCGTTCTAGGAGTCCTCCTTCCTCCCTGAATAATGCTCTCCATTCAATTAAGCAGGAATTATCGAGGACAGCTGATGCTAATCCTATCCAATCTGTGGGCGTCACCCTGTTAAAGGTGGCCCATGAATGCAATAGCTGTTTTACATATGGGCTATGAAGACCATACGAGACAACCGATTCCTTAATATGCCTAAGATCCTTTAATTGGGTTGGCTGCCATGTATATGCTGTCTGCCCATGGGAGTGTTTTTTAGATGGTTGCCTGTCCACCACCATGGCCGGGTATACTAAAGGTGTGTGTATAACCGCTTTAGGGTGATTGAAATACCTTCTTGAATTGTGCATCTTGGATCGGAGTGAGCCAGTGTCTTCTTGTTCAAGATATGTCAGCCGGGTCAGAATTTTCTCACGAGAGGCTTTAATCTCATCCACCATAAAGGATTCAAGGCGTGATGCGGAATCCACCATTTACTTCGACAATTCTCCTGTAAGATTTTCTAGACGAGTAATACGTTCATCCCTAGCTAGCATTTGGGTGGCCTGGAAATAGCCATCCAGAGATTGAAATTTAGAATCAAGGTTGCGATTAATCTCTGCCATGAACTGGGTAGACATTTCCAGTTTGGCAACCCTGGTCTGTAACTCCTCCTGTAAGCTTTGAAGCTCAGTTCTAAGTTCATTATAGTCCCTCTCACATTTCCCAGCTATTGACTTAGTGGCATTATCTGATTGTTGAAGCCTATTCTGGGTCTCTTGTACCTTAGTGACAAAGGAATAGGAGAGAGAGCCTAGCTGAGTTTCTAAGCGGCTGCATGCCATCTCCAACGATTCACAGTCTGCTGCCTGCTTAGCCATTAAGGCATCATGGTCTGTAGCCTGTTTGATCTGTAAGGTCTAAATAAGTTCCTGAATCTCATCACGGTCCTTTGCCCGATCGGCTTGTAAAGACTCTAAGATGGAGCATCTGTCTATTTTTATGTTGTTATAAATGTGATGCACTTCAGCTTGAAGTATTAGACAGATCTGCCTGTATCGTATAGAACATTGAACGAAGCCCATCATCCAGTTTTTGTTCTACCAGCTCAAGAAGCAATGAATAGGTAAGTTTTGATTCATTTAGAGCCTGGCTACGTAAGGCTTGTATATCCTGCAAGTGGGTAGAGAGATCAAACTTCCTTCTGTTCTTGAGGAACAACGACACATGAATCAAGAAAGTCACAGCTAACAAAACATATAAGCCAATATTTTGCAAGTCAGCCTGCTCCTCCAGCAGTGAATGCATGTAAGCATAAGATATGTTATACATGTCTAACTGCAAAGGAAATGCAGCCATATTTATTGGTAATTTCATTTCTGGTTGTAGTAACCACTGCCGGCCAGCAGGTGGCGCAGCGTCTATCTAGGGTAGGATCTGACTCACGGAAATCTGCTTTTGCCGCTAAGGAACTCTTTAGAACTTACCTGTCGGGTATTTGTGTCAGGCAGGTGGCTGTGCCCAGGGCTAGAGTTGAAAGACCCTGCCAGGGTCTGGCTGCAGACGGCGGCAGCAGGTGTAGACAGGCAGGCGGGAACAGAGGGAGTAGGTGCTTTCCCTGTGAATGAAAGCTGAAAACCCGCCGCTGTGTGCGCAGGAGCTCTGTGTTCAGGCCCTAAGCGCACACACATAGCTAGCTAAAGTGATTGCCCGGGAGAATTCTCCCAGATAGCCGGAGGGCCAGACAAAGCCAGGCCAGGTCTCCTGCGGGCGGGCAGCTCTCACGTGGCGGGAATCAGAAGTCCCAGTGGCGCGATTAGGCAAGAGCCCTGCTGTTCGCAGCTGAGCCGCGGCATGCACCGGCGCCCGCGGGAAGCGGAGGAGTCCCGCCCGCAAGCTGGTGGGTTGGCGAGCGGGCGGATCTCACGCCAACACCGCGGCGGGAGTCAGGAGTCCCGGCGGCACGAGCGCTGCACCGGGCCCGGGGGAGGGCGGGGGAGGGGAGGAACTCACTGATTCTCCTGGGTGCCCGTTGGCTCTTCAGGATCGTGAAATTCCGTTGGGCGCCACGTGTAGGATTATAGTCTCTTTATTCAAAAAGACACCAAGGCAAGACACAGGCCAGAGCTAGGTTACAGAACCCAGCAAGCGCGGCCAGAACAAAAAAGGGGCCAGGGTCCCCACGTGCAGCCCCTTAAGAAGCTCCCTTACTCGTCACCCTGGCTTTCCTTCACCACGCCCTTATGGGCGAGTCCCGGGTCCACCTGGTACCTGTCCCAGGACTATTGGGCGGGGTTAGAGTGTCTCCCTACACCCTTGCATCCTCATCCTGCATGCCTGTGAGGTGATGGTCCTGGAGGATAAGATCAATGGCTTCATTAAAGCAACTGGTGTCAATGTTTACTCTGTCTGGCCTGGCTTGTTTGCAAAGGCCCTGGCCAGTGTCAGCATTGGGAGCCTCATCTTCAGGGTAGGGGCTGGTGGGCCTGCACCAGCAGTTGGAGCCTCGCCACTGCTGCTGTCCCAGCTGAGTAGAAGAAAGTAGAAGCAAAGAGAGAAGAATCTGAGGAGTCTGATGATGACACAGGGCTTTGGTCCTTTTGACTAAACCTCTTTTGTTAACACCCAATAAAAAGCTGAACCTTTTTTTTTTTTTGTGTGTGTGTGTGTGTGTGTGTGTGTGTGTGTGTGTGTGTGCGTGTGTTTTGTTTTTAAATTCGTGTCACTTCTGTGGAGTCTGAGCCCAGCGTAGAGCAAGGGAATGTGTTTGGTCCCTCATAAAATGCCAACTGTGTGTCATTGGGGATATAGATGAAGACATTTGGGGATACACTGTGGCTTAAAGTCTTTTCTGCTAGATCTACGATTCCTAGTTGTCCCCACCACTCCTATTTATACAGACGTCTTTATGTTGACCAGGCTGGTCTGTAACTTCAGGTTCTGGT
Source organism: Cricetulus griseus (assembly GCF_003668045.3). Classification (NCBI taxonomy): domain Eukaryota; kingdom Metazoa; phylum Chordata; class Mammalia; order Rodentia; family Cricetidae; genus Cricetulus; species Cricetulus griseus. The sequence goes on along the minus strand of NC_048596.1, from coordinate 51,859,163 downwards.
GATCTTCTGCTTCAGGCTTCAGCTGCATGCTCCCAAACTCTTTCCTTTGGCTGGCTTTTAAGTTTCACATAGGGAGATGCAAGAATCCAACTCTACCTTCAGATCCTGGTTGAATTTCAGAATTAAATGGACATGAGACAGATGAACAGGGATAAGAGCATATAATTTCTCTGACTCAAGTTTTATGTATCATAAGGATTTGCATGAAGAAATGAAGACTTATGGACTGTGGCCCAGTTGCAATTGCTAGTGTCTGTGAGACTTCTAGGATCAGAAAGAAATAGGGAGTGTGAAGAAGGGGAGGAGAAGACAATAACCCCAAGAAACAGCTAGGGAAGAGTCAGTTACTCCCATACTGTGGACAAGGGATAGTTAAGGTGTGCAGAAGTGCTTAAATTAAGTGGGAAGACTGAAAAGGCGAGCTATTATCACCTTTTGGGGTGGTTCTGGGAATGGAACACAGGGCCTCTGGGTGATGGTTTCTTTCTGATGTAGTGAGGGAAGCTGTCATATGGGAATTTCACTTCCTGCTTTGTTATTGTTTTATTTTATTTTTGAAACAGAATCTCACTATATAACCCTGCTGGCCTTGAACTCACAGATCCTCATGCCTCTACCTCCTGAGTGCTGGGTTTAAAGGATGTGCCACTATCTAGGCCTAATCTCTTGCTTTAAGAAACAGAAAAGAGCTGGGAGAGGAATCTCAGGACTCAGGAGGCAGAGACAGGCAGATCTCAGTGAGTTCGAGGCCAGCCTGGTCTACAGAGTGAGTTCTAGGACAGACTCCAAAGCTACACAGAGAAACCCTGTCTCAAACAAACAAACAAACAAACAAACAAAAAACCAAGAATTAGGAAAGAGTATGGTACTGAAGTTAACAGTCATATTTGTCCAAAATGTTTGTTTTGCTTTTTTTTCCATTTGTGCTATGGTAATGCACTATTTTAGACTTTTAAGGTCTTATTCACATAGGTTTGATTACAGAAACTAATAATGTATTCCCTGAATACTGACAAGGAAACCAAAAGGGGTTATGTATTCAAGCTCCTCTATCAAAATGTCAAGCGGTGTATTTTTTTTTAACTTCAATTTTAAAAAATGTTTTGAGATTTTATTTATTTATTTATCTATCTATTTATTTATTTGAGTGTAACAGGGCCCTGGACTTAGTAGGCCCCAAGAACTTAGAACTGACTCCAGGATGGAAGTGCCATCCAGGCTGTAAAACTCAGCAGGTAGACAGCACCACCTGCCAAAACTAAAGCAAAGGCCCAATCCATCAAAGTCCCTAGTTCTGGGAAAACTCTAAATGTACTAACCTTGCTTTTTGTCCTCTGTAGTTTTGCATCTGGCTGTTCCTGTTAACTGAAGTATGTCATCCCAGAACATGGTTTTTCTATGTAAAAGCTCACCCCGATAAAGGCTCAGGGCTACAGTGCCATCCTGAACACACAGTGTGGTTACTGGCCAGCTAACAAAGCCATTCTATTGGCTTAAACCTCAATTTTTGAGGCAAGGTCTTTCTATGTAGCCCTGGCTCCCTTGGAACTCACTATGTAGAGCAGGCTAGTCTCCAACTCACAGACAGGTCTGCCTATGCCTTCTGAGTGCAGGAACCAAAAGCATGAACCACTAGGCCCAGCTGCTATTAATAGTATCATCATCATCATCATCATCATCATCATCTTTTTGGAGACAAGGTCTTAAACTGTAGCTCAGGCTAACTTCGAACTCATGGCAATTCTCCTGTTTCAGCTTCCTAAAAGCTAGGGTTACAGGCATGTGACACTCTTGAGTGGAGGAGATAAATAACCCTTCGGGGTTAATCGTGTACAAAGACTAAAGGTAATGTGGCATGTTCTTACATGTTAGGCACTGGCAGAGGGGTGTGTGAAGACTGTCAGGCGCAGGGGTATCTGGGACAGAGGAGCAGAGCGGCTAGGCACGAAGCTGGAGGGAGGCATTAAAGTAAGTGACAACCCTTCTCCCCCCAGGACACAGCAGGTCCTAGGCAGGCTCTCATTAGTCAGTCACAGGAGGAGGGGCGGGGTGACCTGGTGACTCTGCGGCCATTAAACCAGTTCTGTTTGCGCTGGCTTCGCTTGCCTGCTCGTGAACGGAGGAGGGTGGAGCGCTTCTTTCCGGGACCAAAGCAAAGGTGAGAAAGCCCGGCTGCCTCCGCGGGTGCCCGCCGGGTGTCTGGGAGCTAGAGAGCGTCTGGGCCGGCGTAAACAAGTCAGGCGTGTAGCAGTCACTCTTCTGGCAGTGCGACAGAGAAAAGCAGCCAGGGATGCGCCCGAATGCCTGGCCAGAAAGAGTGCGAGCGCCCAGGGATCCGATGAGCCGCCCTTGGCCTCTAGCGAGGGGTTTGTCAATTTGAGGGCGAGTGGAGAGCAAAGCAGTGGCGGGCGAGAAAGTTGGAGGAGTTTGGTAGCTGTTCCTAGAGGGAACTGGTGGAAGCCACTTGCTCCCGGACCCTGCTTCTTGTTAGAGACATAATAAGCACTGCTCCATCTGTGCCTTAGGCATCCACGCCACTGCTAAGCTGAAGTTGAGCCCCACACATCGCCGAAGAAGATGCCAGCACCCATAGTAAGTACGGGTGGGGGGCCGAGTGTGGGCCAGGAATGGGGTAGCGTTTTAATAATGACTCTTGTCTTCTCGGGGTCTGACTTGCTGTTTTGAAGAGGAGCTTTGTAGTGAAGGAGCCACACTTCATCACTGCTGGGATCAGGGATCAGCTGTGGGTCAGCTGCCACCTGTTGAGCCATGTCAGCACTTGGTGAAGTGGGTAGGTTGGAAACTACCTTGCCTGAAACAAGCTCAATAGAAGGCAGAAGAGGCGAGCAAGTTGGAGGTTGGGTCTTTCTATCAAACCAGAAACACAGGACAGGTTCCTGGGATAGAATGTCTGAAGTTGAATCTGCTTGGCAGTGGGCTTTTCTGTCATCAGCTGACTCATTTCATGGCCATCCCTGCTGCCAGCAAATTCCCAGCTCTGGTTTCTCCTTCGTTCCTTTCTTCTCTCCATCCCTCTTCTCTTTTCTTTCTGATTCTCCCCCCCCCCCCAGACAAGGTTTCCCTGTAGCTTTGGAGCCTGTCCAGGAACTCACTCTGTAGATCAGGCTGGCCTGAAACTCACAGAGATCTGCCTGTCTCTGCTTCCGGAGTGCTGCGATTAAAGGTGTACACCACCACTGCTCGACTTTTTTGTTTGTTTGTTTTTGAGACCAGGCCTCAGGTAGCCCAGGCTCACATCAAACTTGCTATGTAGTGAGGACAACCTTGTCCTCCACTTCCTGAGTGCTGGGATTATAGGTGTGGGCTCCTTTGCATGCTAGGCTAGTACTCTATCCACTGAGACCCGGCCCGGCCTCTTTTCTAACCCATGATGTCTTGAGATTGTAACTGGGCAAATGTCTTCTTCACTTTAACAGGGACTTTATCGACTTGGTTCAGGTTGTAGGTTTTTGCAGACAGCCCTCTTGGGATTGTGTTCCAGTTGAGTATCTGTTGTGGGTTTTAATCAAGTTCAAATTCATTCTGATCCCCTGAGTGGAACATCATTTACAAGTTAGCAGTTCCCAGAACAGTCATGAAAGGCTAGTTCCAGGCTGTGCTTTCAGCTTCTGGTACTGCCAGGCCAGACTGTTTTGCTTTCTGTTTATAGCCAGGAAAACCTAAGACCACAGAAGTTAGCACCATAAACTTCGTATAAAGCTTGAAACCTGCTGAGACATTAGGAACTGACTATTGAAAACACATGTGTGCTTCTGTTGTGTGTTTTCACTGTGAAACTGTGTGTTCTTTGATTTAACTTCCATGTAGTAGACGATTTAAAAAACGCATTTGTGTGTGTTTGTGTGTGTGTTTCAGAGGCATGCATATGCCATGGCAAACATGCGAGTCAGAGAATAGCTTGCAAAAGTTAGTTCTCTTCTTCAATATTTGGGTCCTGGGATTTGAACTCAGATCACCAGGCTTGGCAGCAATCTCCTTTACTTGATGAGCCATCTTGCCACCCTTGTATTTTTATTTTAATTGAAAGAGTAAGAAATAAATATGTGCCAACTAGAGGTTTGCATAGAAGTTATTAAATCTGTCCTCTCGGGCTGAGCAGGGAAACTCATCACTCTTTTAATGCACTAAGTCCAATATTTGTAGTCACCCCATCAGGGCTGTGAAGCTGGGCATGCTGGCACGTACCTGCAACCCCACCATTTGGGACTTATACAAGAGGAGGGTAGCCTGGCTGTGTAAAGAGACCTGTCTCAAACAAAATAAAACAGGGCTGAAGACATGGCTCAGTGGTTAAGAGCACCAGATGCTTTTCCAGAGGATGTGGATTCAATTCCCAGCACCCACATGGTAGCTCACAACTGTCTGTAACTCCAGTCCTGAGAGATCTGACACCCTTTTCTGGCATCTGAGGGCACTGTACCCATGTGATGCATAGACATATGTTTAGTCAAAACACCTATACACATAAGATAAAAAGTAAAGGGAAAAAGTTAAAAAAAAAAAACAAAACCCAAACCCAAACTAAAAGTGCAGGGCTGTGGCTAGAGCCCTGGGTAGCTTCCTGTGCGGGGGGGGGGGGGGGGGGGCATGGGGGAGGAGGCCGGCACCAAAGTTCAACCCTGATCTCTCCCTGCTTGCTCAACTTTGGATGGATTCTTGGAAGTGAGATCTCAAACTGATACTGAAACTTAAATCCTGTGATAGGAATGTACCTTGCAGTCCTGAGTCCTGAGTCCCTTAACTGACTGCTTTGTTGTTGTTGTTGTTTTGTTCTTTTGAGACAGAGTGTCTATGTAGTCCTGGCTGGCCTGGAATCTACTATGTAGACCAGGCTGGTCTCCAACTCAAAGAGATCCTCATGTCTCTGCCTCTCAGGCACTGGGATTAAAGGCGTGCACCACCAAGCTAGGCCTGACTGCTTTCTGATCTGAGCTTGATATCTGGGGAGTCTCTGTGAGGTTAGTTAGGGTACAAAGAAAGGAGAGAGAAGATGCTTCGTAAGTGTAGTGGAGGCTTCTGTTCCTGCAGGCTGCATCTTCACTCCCAAACCTGGGAGAGGCTGGAGGAGTAGGCAGTGTTCCCTCCTGAGGCCATGAGCCTCTGATGAGACCCTGGAAGGGCCAGGCAGGGTGCCAGTGGAGTGGATCCAGCCCTCACCCCTTAGCATGCTGGGCCAGTCTAGATGTTAGGTTATGCATGGAAACTGGTCACACATTCCCCTAGCTCAGCCAATTTGTTACAGTCATCCTGTCCAAGAGAGCTGTGGAGCTGGGCATGGTTACACACACACACACACACACACACACACACACACACACACACACACACACACACACAGACACACACACACACTTGTGAACATACCACTGGGGAGGTGGCATGCAGGGTTGGAGGCTAGGCTGGTCAATACAGCAAGACCCTCCATCTCAAAAGTAAGTAAATAAAATCCACTACCACCAGAACTATCATCAACAACAAAACAAACTGCCAGCAACAATGAGAAACCAGATCAAATCCAAAACTGAAACTGAAAAGGCTGGGTTGGAGTCATAGAGGCAGGAACAGCTTATTTATCACTGGACCTTGAAGCTGGTTTCAGTTCAGAAGACAGCACAGGTACTAAAGCTGAGACTAGGCCTCTACATTATGGGAGACTAGTAGGTCTTCCCTGGATGTGCACTCCACATACAGCTCTTTTACATTTTCATATCCTATTTTATCATTGGCTACTTGCATTCAGGCAGATCTGTGGTAGAATCCTGCTATGGCTTCTGGACAACCTCTGATGCCTTGGGTAAGCTCATTCCCAGCTCATTTTTCTCATCTATAAAATAAGGCTGTTACCAGGGTTTCAGGTAACCCGTGAATGCCCTAGCAGTGCTTGGTGGTGGTGTGGGAGTTGGGAGTGGAGCAGTTTGGAATGCACAAAGGGGCCAGGTTTACCCTGGAGATGAATTGGCCTCGGTTTGGTGATGGTGAGCCAGGGTGGGCAGGATGCTTGGTGCATTTGGGCTTCTGAGGCTGGGCGCCACTGGTCCCCTCTGACAGACTTGGAAGCCTGGGCAGGGGCACAAGGGAAGGATAATGTGTCAGGCCAAGTCTGTCTTTCTATCTTTCTTCTGGACCGGAGGCTGGGAAGTCAGGGCTGTCTGTCATCTCTTCCTGTTTATTCTGCACCCACCCTCTCACCCCTACTGGCCCCAGCTTGCAGCACAGGCTCTCTAGCATTTTTCTTATAGATTTAATTGGTTTTTACAGAGTTCAGCCATTATCACAGTTATTTCTAACATAACACTACTGGGAAGGTATTAACCATCCTGATTAACCAGAAAGTTCCCAGAGACTGACTCCTGAAGTTTAAATGGTTTCTAAGGATGCCTGGTGTGTTTCTGGGGATCCAATCATCTCAGATCAGTCCCTAGCTCCTGGATTTTCTTTTTTTTCAAAACCTTGGCAAGGAAATTCCCCCAACTTCCTATTGAAAAGTCCATTTTTGGCAAGACCTAGACTTCATTTGTTTGTTTTCCTCAAGCTCCCAGACCTTTTTCTCAGAATTGAAAGTGAAAGGTATGGTTAGATATTTTTCATATTCACTGGAACATATGACTTATGGGAACAGGGAGGAGAATTTCTCTCAGGCTGGGTTTCACAAATGCCACAGTGTCCTTGATGCTTCTGGATAAAACCAGACTCACAGTGCCTACCCATCGTGGCTGCAGAAGCTGCTGGTTGCCGAGCATTCTCTCCATGCTGAGTTGTGTTTATAAAACAGCGAGCATATGTACACACAGGTTGTGTGCATTGGGAGGCAAGAGGACAGTCTTGTGTGCTGTCCCTCTTTAATTTTTATTTTATGGTGTGTGTGTGTGTGTGTGTGTGTTCTGGCTGTGTACTATGTGTCCACAGAAGTCAGAAGAGAGCCTCTGATTCCCTGGGACTTGCCATGTGGGGTCTGTGTCTTCTGGAAGAACAACCAGTGCTCTCAATACTGAGGCATCTCTCCAGCCCCAACCTTTTTTTGGGGGGGGGGCGTGGCACAGATGTCTTGCTTTCCTGGAAATCCCCAGTTAGACTTTACTGGCTAGCCATGTGCTGTAGTGCTTGGGTAGAGGTCAGAGAATTGCTTTTAGGAAGTAGTTCTCACCTTCTACTTTGTTGAGGTGGGATGTCTCTTGTTTCTGCCCCTATGCAAGAGTATTCTAGGGTAACTAGCTGATCCACAGGCTTCTGGCATGTTCTCCCAGGCTGTACGAGTGCTGGGCTTAGTCGTATGCCAACCTTTCTGGCACCCAGGTGAACTTGGGTTGTTTGTACAGCAAGTGCCTTTACTCATTCCAGCTTGGTTTTCTGTTTTAGCACCGTCTCTCCATAGCTTTTAACTGGCCTGTAACTCCCTATGTAGACCAGGCTTGACCTCACAGAGATCCACCGATTCCCTCTGCCTCCAGAGTGATGGGATCCAAGGTGTGTACTGCCATCACACCTGGCTCCTGGCTTGCTTTTTTTCTTTTTAAACTGGGTTCTTGGGATCAAATTCAGACGTTTGCACTTGTGCAGCAAACACTTTTTCTATTGAGCTATTTCCTCCTCCACCCAGTGTTTTATAGTTATTGGTTATTGACTTATTTAATCTTCAGGATAAACCTTTGAATCAGGTGTCATATGTAACTGTCCTCATTTTATGGCTGAGGAGACTGAGATGGGACAGTTTGGGTAAACTTGACCGGGGCTCTATAGTAAAGTAGTTGAGCCTTGGTTTGAACACAGAACCCTAAGCATAATCACTGTGCTGTTTCTGAAAATTAAACCCAGCTTGACTTAAACAGAGCCATTGGTAGCCAGACATAATGATCCATGCCTGAAATCTAGCACACAGGAAGCTAAGGCACTTAAATGCCTTGCACATTTAAATGGCCATTACTGAATAAAAAGCTGGTGTTGGTTGAGTGGGGAAAGATAAATGGAAATGTGAGTAAATCATACAAAAAAAAAAAAAAGAATTGTTGACAAAAAAAAGAATTAAAAAAAAAGTTTAAACATAGTTTTCAGATATTTTGGAGGTTTCCCCACCTTTTAAACTTCTAAATAGTTCAAAGCAAGCAGTTTACTTCATGTTGGTCTAGAAATGATTTTTTTTTTTTTTTTTTTTTTTTTTTTTTTTTTTTTTTTTTTTAGTCCTTGGAACAGTATAGCTGATGTAGCTCTTTATTGCACTGGCCACACTATTTTAAATACCATAACCCTTGGAAAAGCCAGTTGACTGCTTTCTGGTGGGTCCAGTCTGTATTTGTCACTGTCTGTCACAGCCTGCCTGAGCCATCATTGTCTCTCCTACTTCCTCCAGTACCCAGTGTATGACCTCTTTCCAGTGCAGCAGTCAGGGAACCTATTTAGATACCTGCCCTGCAACAAGCCTCTCAAGCATCCCACACCCTGATGTTGACTGCTGTCAGTTAAAACCAGAGTCAAAGGTTTCCTGTTATCTATAGGTGACAAAGTGTTTCCTTCCTCTCCTGCTGTGGCAGCTTTGACCAAACTACTGCAGTCTCTTCCTATGTGCTCAAAGCCAGCCATATTACCTTCCTTTAAAAAAATATTTAGCCGGGCATTGGTGGCTCACACCTTTAATCCCAGCACCCGAGAGGCAGAGGCAGGCGGATCTCTGTGAGTTTGAGGCCAGCCTGGTCTCCAGAGCAAGTGCCAGGATAGGCTCCAAAGCTGCACATAGAAACCCTGTCTCGAAAAACCAAAAAAAAAAAAAAAAAATTAAAATATTCCCCATCTTCCATCTTCAACCTTTTTCTGAGCCTGTGTGCTATGGCACACTCGTGGAAACCAGACAACCTATGGGAGTTTGTTCTTTACTGCTATAATGGGGTCTGAGAGTATTCAACTCAGGTCATCAGGTTTGCATGACAAATGTTTTAGTCATTGAGTCATCATTTTTCTAGAATATAACCCACTGATGTCTGTCAAGTTTCAAGGTGGTATAATCTTAGCATTAAGAAGGTGAGGCAGGAGGATTACTATGAGTTTGAGACTAGCCTGAGTTATATAGTGAGTTTGAAGTTATCCTCAATTACAAAGTGAGACTCTGTCTCAGCAAACAAAACAAAACAAAACAAACAGGATCTGGAGAGACAGTTAATGCAGAAGACACAGGTTTCCAGCACCCATACAGAAGCTCACAGCTTCCTGTAACTCCAGTTGAAGGGAGTCCAATGCCCTCTTTTGGCATTTGAAGGCATCTGGCATGTATATACATGTACACAGACATACATGTAGGCAAAACATATAAAAAATAAAAATACATATTATACATATGTATAATACATATAAAAACAAAGATCATTTAACCCACCCATCAAACAAAACCAAAATAAAACAGAGATAGGTATTTATTTAAACTTCTTTTTGGGTTGGAGAGATGGCTCAGAGGTTAAGAGCACTGGCTGCTCTTCCAGAGATCCTGAGTTCAATTCCCAGCAACCACATGGTGGCTCACAACCATCCGTTATGAGATCTGGTGCCCTCTTCTGGTGTGCAGATATACACGGAGGCAGAATGTTGTATACATAATAAATAAATAAAATCTTAAAAAAAAAACAAAAAAACCCCCTTTTTTTGTTTGTTATTTCAAGACAGGGTTTCTTTGTGTAGCCTTGGCTGTCCTGGAACTAGCTCTTGTAGACCAGGATGGCCTTGAACTCACAGAGATCCATCTGCCTCTGCCTCTGCCTCCCAAGTGCCGGGATTAAAGGCATGGGCTACCCATCCAGCTATTTAAACAATTTTAAAAGCAAGAAAATCAATAAAAATTAATACCCTAATTGGGACAGTTTCATAAGGGGTTGGTAACAGATGGTGTCTACATTTTCCAATTTAAAAATTGAATATTCAATATATGAGCATTTTCTTTTCACTTAAATTTCTTTTTTTAAATAATGGGATTGCAGAGATGGCATAGTCAGCAAAGCTCTTGCTGTGCAAGCGGAAGGCCTGAATGCAGAGCCTCAGCACCCACATAAAAAAACGCGACCCACGGCACATGCCTGCACTCCCAGGACTGGGCTAGGGTGAGGAGAGGAGAACCCCCGGAGCTCATGGGCCTGCCAGCCTAGCTCTATCAGTGAGCTTCAGGTTCAGTGAGCGGTTTTGTCTCAAAAATAAGGTGGAGATTGGCTGAGGAAGACTCCTGATGTTGACCTCTAGTCTCCTTACACACATGAACGCACACACACACACACACACACACACACACACACACACACACACACACACACACAAACACATGTTCACATTCACATGAACACCACAGATACACACATATGAATACTCATAGAGACACAGATGCAAAACACACGTGTGTTCTCTCACACACGAGTCTTTAAAGTTTTTATTTTCAAAGTAATTCATAGTAAAAATATTCAAAGAATTGAATAACAAAATAGAGGAGTTCCCGAATCTTTGTCAGTCACTGTAGGGAGTAGCCAATAGTTTGGCATATTTTCCTCAGATCATGCATAATATATAATGCATTTTAATTCCAAGTGTATAAAAATGTACATTAAGCGGGAATAGGATAATAATGTCTTTTTGGGAGGAGGTGGTGATTCTGGGAATTGAACCCAGGACCTTAGGCATACTAAGCAAGTGCTTTACCACTGAATTACACCCTCAACCCCAATTGTGTCTTCCAACTCACTTTTTTGATGAGAGGGGCATTTTTGAGATTGAGTCTTAGGAAGCCCAAGCTGACCTCCAATTTACCTAGGATGACCTTGAACTTCTGCTCCTCCTGCCTTCACCTCTCAGATGTGGGGATTGCAGGCATGCACCACTGCACTTGGTTTTTTGCAGTGCTGAGGACTGAACCCATGGCTTCGTATGTGGTAGACAGGTGCCCTACCAACTGAGCCACATCCCCAGCCTTCAACTTACCTTTTTTTTTTTTTTTTTTTTTTTTATGTAGCTCTGGCTGTTCTGGAACTCACTATTTAGACCAGGTTTGCCTCAAACTCATAGAGATCCACCTGCCTCTGCCTCCTGAACAGTGGGATTAAAAGATGTGCCTCCATGTCTGGCTGGCTTTGGCTTTCCTTTTTGAAAATAATTTTTATTATTGTTTCTATGCCTGTCCATGTAAATCCATATTGTTCTCTTCAATGATCTGAATCTCTCTCTCCCACTCCCTCCCTCTCTCTCTCTCTCTCGATATATATATATATATATATATATATATATATATATATATATATATTTGGGGTTGGTTTTACAAAATGAATTCCAGAAATTCTTCAACTTGCTTGCTAAGGAAAACGGCTGCTCTGCAGCCCTCTGCAGCCTTCTTTTGTGGGAAATAAAAGTGCTTTGTTCTGAAATCCTGTGGGCACACAGTCTCAGCATTGTCACTGTCCCTGCCTACACTGTGTAGGGTGTTGTGATGGCTAGGGGGTTCCTGAGCCCCATTCTGGAAAAGGCAGCCTTGTTCCTGCATCTAAGAGGACTTTCTGCTAATCCAATCCATGTTCCGTAAGCAGAATGCAATAGCATTCAGTTGGGTTACTGGGATCACCATGAGTCCTTTTATAACAGAAAATTGTTGATCCCACTGAATGAAAATAAAAACTACAGTCTGTTTTGTAGTCCAGTTATATTTTTTAATTCTCCCTGTAGCCCCTGTACTTATATTGTTCTTTTATCAAGGGGTCCCGGGGCTTCTGTAATACAGAATGTAATGCTCCCATGTCTAGCAGAAGTTTACAGGTTGTCCCTCAATTGAGAAAGTTACCATAGGCTCCCAGGAGCCTAAATTGAAAGTCCCCCCTGCCCAATTCTTCAATCAGGACTGGTTTTGGCTGAGGAATGCTTACCTGTGGCCAGGGAAGGCCTATCCGTTTTCACTGGGGTCATTCATTTTTCCAGGGTCCCAATTCCTTGCAGTAAGCACAACTGTACTTTTGTAAGGCCTTTTTCTTTTTCTTGTAGGTGGCTTGTTTGTGGCTGAAAGTGCCAGGAGCGCATAGTGCTGCCACAGTGGCCTGATTTCTTTAGAGTATTTTCCTAGCTGTCTCTATTGTCAAACACTTTTTGGTATATTTCTAATAATTCTGACTAATTCTTTCCTGCAAATCCATCCATCTTTTGGATTTTTCTTACATACATCTGGGGCTGACTGAATTACAAAGGCCAGGTTAATTGTCTTGAGGTTTTCTGGGTCTTCTAGATCTATAGAAGTATATATAGCAGGTATACTTCCAGGCAATTCTTCTAAGCCCTGTTTTACATCATCTTCTTTAGACAGACTAGTAGGTTTGTGAGCCGTCAACCTCAGGCCATCCAGCAGAATCTGGTGGTACTCACTGAGTGGCTTCCTACTTCCTTCTGTCCCATAGTCCCAGTCTGGTCTCCTCATCAATCGCTGCCACTCTCAGATCATTATCAAGAGTGCCTATTCGGGCAGCTCCTTAGCTGCTTCTGCTAGGATTTGCTCTCTCCCTTAGTGAAGAGAGTGTGGAGAATTTGTTGGCTGTCATCGTCAGTGGTTAAAGGAGATGGTTAAAGAAAATAGAATTAATTAATCAGGAAAGTCAGAATATTAGGGTCTTTTTTGAAGCAGGGATTCTGGTTTCCAGTTGTCAGGCTGTATTGTCGTAATGGAACACCCAGGTATCATCCCTCAGGTGCCTGGCAGAGAGGAAGGACTGGGACTGGAGTCCTTCTGTTTTGAGCATAGAAATGGAAATAGAAGTCGCTGGTTGGCCAGTGGGAGGAGGCTGAATCTGGAGTTGCTTCTGCTTGGGGATAGGAGAGGAAACAGAAGCTTCAGGCTGGCCAGGGGCAGGAAACTGAATAAGGTCACCCATTGGGATTGCCCTGACTGGTATGAAGAGGAAAGGACAAGGCGGCTCCACTGGGGGAGCTGGAGCAGAAGGAGTAGTTGAGTGTGGTGACTTCTGGAAAGGCTGAGGGGTGGGAGAAGGAGGAGGTAATGGGCTCTGGAGACGTGGGAGCAGTGGAGGGTAAAGAGGAGTGTATGGGGGAAGGAGAGGGTCCTCCTGAGAGCCCATAGCACAGGATTTTTGGAGGGCTTTTGGTCCTCAGCCAGCAGTATCTGGAGAGTCTTCCTTGCTATGACCAGGGCTTGGCCACCTTGTCCATTCAGACTGTATAAATCTCCACCCATGGGCAGATTGGATGTTGCCTCTGCCCAGGGGAGAGTATTCCCAATCGGGTGGATGTATCGAGGAATACCAAGGGTGGTGTTGGCCACTGCCCAGGCTCCCGAGGAGCTGAAGATGCCTCTGGGGGCCGTTCAACACTGAATGTAAGCCCCTTCAGCTCCCAGAAAGGTTGGAGGCAATCTTTGGCGACAGGAAAATCACAATTCTGCTTAGTCATAGGAGGGTAAGGTTTGTCAAAGTTTCTTAAAACACAACTTAAAGGAGTGTCAGGGTTACCAGTCCTGTTACCCATTCTGTTTCTCTGCCCGGTTGCCGAAAACTCAAACCATGGAAGACTTATAGTAAAGAAACAGAAAAGACAAACAAAACACAGAACAAGACACAGGGGGACCAAGAACCAGGTGCCAAAAAACTAAACCAAACCAAACCAAAAAATCAAAACCAAAACCCCCCAAAACAAACAAATAAAAAAAACCCCAAACTCCCAAAAGCAAACAAAACCCATATGGCCAGAAAGATGTCTCACTTGTGACCTGGACAGGAGTTCGTGCACCTCATCAGGTACCTCTCTGTCCTCAGACAGTAGCGCACCAGAACCAGTACCAGATGTCACAGAAGGGGATTTCTTAGTATAAACTTCATCAGGTATGCACCCCAAGTGGAAGCAGTCCCAGAGGGAGGGGTCTGTGAGTTTGGATTGGGCTCTAATCTCTATGGGGCCTCCAAGAATGTTGATCCTAACAAGCCAGAATAAAAACTACCTCCCAAATTAAAGCCAATAAGATAGCTTTATTTGCTATGCCTAGGACTGACTGACTCTCTAAAGTGGGGTTTGAGAGACTAGCATGAGTTAACTTTTCAGGCCTCTTTTATAGGAAAAAGTGTAAACCAGGGATTTTCAAAGGGATTTGGTGATGTAAAGATTTGGCTAGCAATTTTAAAGCAGTCAGATTAGATTATTTGAAAGAACAGTTTGGCAGAACTTTTTTTTTTTTTTTTGGTTTGTTTTTGTGAGGCAGGGTTTCTCTGTGTAGTCTTGTCTGTCCTGGAACTCTCTTTATTGACCAGGCTGGCCTTGAACTCACAGAGATCCTCCTACCTCTGCCTCCCAAGTGCTTGGATTAGGGTATATGCAACCACTTCTCAGTCAGAACGTCTTATTAGGCTAGAATGTATCTGAAGTATGAGTCAAACTCCATAGGGTGGTGGTGGGGGTGTCAAACTCCAGAAACCTGCTAAAAACTTGGTCAAGTTATTTTGACCTCATAACAAAATGGCTTTTAACTTTAAGATGGAGTCAGGCTGGTCCATCAATTTTTTTTTCTGTACAAGGGTAGATAACAAGTACTTTAGGTTATTTTATTATTATTATTTTGTTTTCTAAGACAGGGTTTCTCTGTGTAGCTTTGGAGGCTGTCCTGGTAATAGCTCTTGTAGACCAGGCTAGTCTTGAACTCACAGAGATGTGCCTGCCTTTGCCTCCTCAGTGCTGGGATTAAGGTGTGAGCCACCAACGTCCAGCTAGGTTATATTTTAAAAAGATGTATTTTATTCTTGAGTGTGCATGTGTGCGTGTGTGTGTGTGTGTGTGTGTGTGTGTGTGTGTGTGTGTGTGTATCTATGACATGAACCCAGATACCTGAGGAGGCTAGTATCCCCTGGTCCTGGAGTTACAGGTGACTCTGAGCTCCCTCATATTTGTACTCTAGACCAAACATGGGTGACCTGCAAGAATCCTTTAGATTTTTTTAAACTTTATTTTTATTTTTTGTGCACAGATATTTTGCCTGCATGTATGAGGATGCCAGATGCCCTGGAACTGGAGTTACAGCTGTGAGCTGCCATGTGGATGCTGGAAATTGAATCTGGATCCCCTAGAAGAGCAGTCAGTACTCTTAACCACTGACTCCTCTCCACTTTAGATATTTTAGAAAATTATTTGTGGGGCTGGAGCAATTAAGAGCACTGTGTCTTCCAGAAGTATTGAATTCAATTCCCAGCACCAACACGGTGACTCTCAGCCATCTATAATGGGAGCTCATGCCCTCTTCTGGCCTGCAGGTGTGCAAGTAAATATAGGATTCATACATAAAATAAATAAATCTAAAAAATTGTGTGTGTGTGTGTGTGTGTGTGTGTGTGTGTGTGTGTGTGTGTGTGTGTGGTATGTGTTTGTATGTATTGTTCCTAGGCTAGAAGATAATGTAATGTTCAAAAACTAGCTCCATTTCAAACTGAGTTTCAAACTAGTTACTGTGAAAAAACCTACAAGTCAGCAGGACCTTTTTCTTAGCCCGATTGTTAGCCACAGGATGTCTAGACCACCACCCATCATCAGTTGAATCTTGACAGCAATCTAAGAGGAGACTGATCTCAGAGCCACCTGTTTCATTTCCCAAAATTGTCCTCCTTATTGTGTAATTATTTTCCTAAAATATTAATCAGGCACTCATTCTGCTCCTGTAATCTCACTTAACTGCTATTCGCTCAGAAAAACAAAAACAAAAACAAAAAACAAATCAAAACATAATAATGCCTCATGTAGCAAAAGAAATCTCCAGAGTTGAGACAATTGTGGTTTGTGCCTTTAAAACCTCCACAGAACTCCACAACAATAGTCTTGGATATTGTTCCTTTGGTGTGGTGGTTTGAAAGAAAATGGGCCCCCTTCCTTGGTGCTACCTGAGAGGTGGCTGCCATCTTTTTCATAGCATCCTGGGTGCTCTCTGGCTTTTGGTGAAGCCAAAGATCCTCAAAAAGAGGACCAAGAAGTTCATTCCACACCGGTCAGACTGATGTCAAAATTAAGCAAAACTGGCAGAAACCCAGAGGTATCTACATCAGGGTGTGCAGAAGATTCAAGGGCCAGATCCTGATGCCCAACATTGGTTATGGGAGCAATAAGAAAACCAAGCATGTGCTGCCTAGTGGCTTCTGGAAGTTTCTGGTCCACAATGTCAAGGAGCTGGAAGTGCTGTTGCTGTGCAACTAATCTTAGAGTGCTGAGATTGCTGACAGTGTTTCCTCCAAGAACTGAAAAGCCATCCTAGAAAGAGCAGCACAGCTGGCCATCGGAGTCTCCAATTCCAACGCCAGGCTACGCAGCAAAGAAAAATGAGTACATGGCTGGTGTGGATGTTTTATTTGTGTTTAAATAAAACCATAAAAACTACAAAAGAAAAGGAAAGAAAAGAAAAGAAAATGGCCCTCAAAGGGAGTGGCACCATTAGGAGGTGCGTGCGGCCTTATTGGAGTAGGTGTGGTCTTGTTGGAGGAAGTGTGCCACTATGGGGGTGAGTTTTGAGGTCTTTTCTCAAGCTTCACCCAGTGTGACAGTCAGTAGACTTCCTGCTGCCTTCTGGGCAAGATACAGCTAACAACACGTCTGCCTGCACACCACCATGCTCCCCGTCATGATAATGGACTGAACCTCTGAAACTGTAAGCTGCCGTGTCAGTTAAATGTTTTCTTTGTAAGGGTTGCTGTGATCACAGTGTCTCTTCACAACAACAAAAAACCCTAAGACATTCAGTGTCTTTTTTTTTTTTTTTGAGTCAGCATCTCTCATTGGCCTGGAGTGGGCTGGCAAGTATGCTTGATTGCTTGGACAGCAAACCCAAGAGATTCACCTGTCTCCATGTGTCCTCCCCAGTGCTGGGATTGAAAGCACACATCACCATGTCTGACTTTCACCATGTCTGACTTTTTCACGTGGATGCTAGGGTTCAAATGGATGTCAGGCAAAGCAAGCACTTTAGTTACTGAGTTATCTCCCAGCTCCAACACTTTAGGATTAGCAGACTACAGTCTCCCTGCTGTTGCAGAGAGAAAGAACACTTATTTATAAAGTATACAAAACTTATAAACTTGCAGATCAGGGCCTATGGAATCCAGAAGACAGTGTCAGATCCTGGAGCTGAAGTTACAGGCAACTGTGAGCTGCCTGATGTGTATGCTGGGAACTGAAATTGGGTTATCTGCAAGAGCAGAAGGTACTTAACCTCCAAACATTCTCTCTAGTTCTTCATTATTACTTCTTTTGTTTTGCTTTTAGAACAGGGTCCTTATGTAATCCTGGCTGGCCTGGAGCTCACTATGTATAAAAGACTGGCCTTGAACTCACAGAGGTCCACCTGCTATTCAAGTACTGGGAATAAATGTGTGTAGTACTACCCTCAGATGATTTTTATTTTAAAAAATTAACGTGTAATTTAATTAGTTAATAATATGGGAAAGATAATAACTCCAGTTAAAACAGCATAAAGAGAGCCAGGCAGTGGTGGCATACACCTCTAATCCCAGCACTTGGGAGGCAGAGGCAGTCCTCATCTACAAAATGAGTTCCAGGACAGCCTGTCTTGAAAAACAACAAAACAAAGCAAAGCAAAACAAAACAGCATAAAGAGGGAAAGCTTGATGATGCACAACAGAAATTCTAATGCTTGGGAGGTGGGTGTAGGGAATCGGTACAAGGTTGTCTTCAGCTACATAGCAAGTTTCAAGCCAGCCTGGGCTAAGTGAGACCCTGCCTCAAAAACCAAACCAAACCAAACCAAATCTCAAATTTAATATATAATTTACTTTTTAAAGTATGTAGTTCCGTTTTGATAAACACATATAAGTGAACCATTGCCCTCCCTAATCAAGGCACAAAGCAGAGGCACTCACAGCCTTAAGTCACTGGGTGACAGTCAGGACAGATGCACTCACAGCCTTAAGTCACTGGGTGACAGCCAAAGGAGAGATTCATAACTGGCCCAAGTGCTGAGGATAAGGGACTGTTGAGTGCTCAATCCTAATGGGATAGCTACGTCACTCACTCTATGGACCAGGGAACGTTGAGGAAGAAGGGGTGGAAAGACTGAAAAGCCAGAGGATGGGGAGGAGTGCTTCGGAGCACCGTCTTTGAATATGACATGGCCACTGTGTAATGCATGCCATGAACACACAGCAGCTGTGACCACCTGCATGAGATCTGCACAAAATGAAGACAAGGAAATAGAAAATGATTAGCTGGGGCTACAAAGGGGGTCATCTGGAAAGGGGAGGGGACAAGAGAGGGAAGTGGGGGTGGGGAATGTGATTACATTACATTGTGTACAAGGCAGAAACGGAAAGAGTCAGGAGAACTGTAGAACGGCAGTTTAATGACCCTAATACTCCCTCTTCCTTTCTTGTGGTGCCTGTCCTCACCTCAGCCCCTCAGGATTGGTGGTCAGTTTTCTATCCTATATTTATGCCTACTTTGCAATGTCACATAAAAAAACTATACAGCATATAGCTTTGGGTTATGACCTTTTACTTATTGTTTTATAAATAACTAAATATTTTGCAGACTGGACTGTTACATTTTAAATGTTTTATTTTTGACATTGTAATAATTTTTTTTTTTGGAGTTGGGGGGTGAGGAGGGAGGTTTGAGACAGGGTCTCATTATGTGGCCCAGGCTAGCACAGAAGCCATTTAAAAAATTATTTACTTATTTTATGTGTATGGGTATTTTAGCTGCATATATGTCTGTGTATCATTTGGGTGTCTAGTGCCTGAGGGAGGGCAGAAAAGGGCATTAGGTCTCCCTGGACTGGAGTTAGACAGCAGTAAGCCACCTTGTGGGTGCTGGGAACGGAATCTGAATCCTCTGGAAGACCAGTCAGTGTTCTTAACGGCTGAGCCATTTCTTTACCCTAGCCTGGAATTTTTTTTTTTTTTTCCAAGACAGGAGAAACAGCTCTGTAACAGTTCTGGCTGTCCTGGACCTAGCTCTGTAGACCAGGCTGGCCACAAACTCATAGAGATCTGCCTACCTCTTAGCCAGAAATGCTTGATCATCCTGCCTCAGCACCTAGAGCAGGAGTTCAGTGAGTGATATTTGTAGCAAGATATTTGTAGCTTTTAGCTTTGCAGTTTTTAAGGAATGTCTTTTATTTGTTCTTTAATAGTTGCATACATGTATACAATGTATCTTGGTCATATCTGCCTCCAACTTCCCCTTGACATTCCCCCAACACCACCATTTCTTTCCTTCACGTTATTTCTCCCTGCCTTTTCTTTGTCTTTCTGGAGTTTTTTTGTTTGTTTGTTTGATTTTTTTTTTTCGAGACAGGGTTTCTCTGTGTAGCTTTGGAGCCTATCCTGGCACTCCCTCTGGAGACCAGGCTGGCCTCGAACTCCCAGAGATCCTCCTGCTTCTGCCTCCCGAGTGCTGGGATTAAAGGTGTGCGCCACCAATGCCCCGGCTTTCTTCTCTGTTTTTTGTAACCCACTAAATCTAATTAGTGCTGCCTGCTGGAATGCTGACTGGTCTTGTCCCCTTGCTCTTGTGTAAGTCTTACACAGGTGCAGTGATCCTGAGTGCTACAGCCATGACAACAGCACTCTTCTCCATCCTCTGGTTCTTTGGCCACATTCCCTGAACCTTGGGTGGGTGGCTTGGTGGTAACATAGATGTCCCATTAGGGCTGAGCACTCAATAGCTGCTTATTCTTAGCACTCAGTCAAGTTACCAGTCTCTGCATTGACTTTTGCCCACTGCAGAAGAAGCTTCTATCTATGTGCATGAACACAAGTATTTGGAAGAAAGTTATGAAAACAACAGTAGTATGTCCTCTGCTAGAGCCTGTGACCTTCTGAGCTACGTACTTTTGACCAGATTTGTAGTATCAGGCATTTTGTAGGTTTCTTTTATAGATTTATTTCATGTTCATTAGTGTTTTACATGCATGTATTCATGTGTACCACCTTCATGCAGTATCTGTGGAGGTCAGAAGAGGGCATAGAATCCCCTGGCAACTGGAGTTGTGAGCCACCATGTGAGTGCTGGGAACCTAACCCAGGTCCTCCAGAAGAGCAGTGAGCATTCTTAACTGCTGAGACACCTCCCCAGCTCTCATTTTGAAGTTTTAAATCATGGCATACGGGGGTGGGGATGGGGGTGGGGTGGGGGATGGGAGTGAGGGATGGAAGTGGGGGATGGCATCTTTCCTGCAGGCCTGGGTCACGGCCTTGTAAGGTAAGCTGAAAGACCCGCGAAGAGGTACTTTCGTAGAAGGAGACCCGCACCCAGGAATCAGCGAAACCACGAACTTTGGATGCAAAAAGCAAGAGGCTTTATTGGTGGCGCGTGTACCCGGGGACTTAGCTTCTGTTAGGCCAAGCCCCGAGCCCCGGAAGGGGGGTCCTTTTATAGGGGAAAAAGGCACAGTAGTAGTCAGGCAAAACGGCCTTTATCTTCTGCCGAGTCCAGATGACTGACCTTGGGACGGAGCGATCCGGCAGGGGCTGGGGCTGGCCTTGCTCGGCAGCGGGGAAGTGAGAGCCGGCAGCTGTGGGGATCAAGGGTCGGGGAGTGCAGAGGAGGATGTATTCCCCGCGCGCTCCGCCAGCTGCCGACCGGAGGAGGAGGCAAACTTAAAAGAAAAAGCTAAGGGCGGGGGGTCTTTCAAAGCCAGCATCAGACCTGCAGGGCCTGCATCCACATGGGTTTGCCTACTGGAGCTGATTGGTGGGACTAAGGAGCTGCACCTTCTCAGTCCAGCCTGCTCTGGTCTCATCACTAAAAGTCTTGTTCTTGGTTTTGCAGCCAGAACCAAAACCTGGAGACCTGATTGAGATTTTCCGTCCTATGTACAAACACTGGGCCATCTATGTCGGTGATGGATATGTGATCCACTTGGCTCCCCCAAGTAAGAACACCAGGGTGTTCCTTGTGCTGGGCATAGGGGCTGGGAAAGGATGTGTGATGCTGTGGGCAACAGGTGGTCCCTGGGTTCTCCTTGATCCTTGATTAGCCATTCATTTCTAATCCTTGTGTGAAGGCAGTCTGACATGCCAGGATGGTTTTTGAGCTTTATTCCTTAGACCCCAGGGTGTAAGCCCCTCAAGGCCTGTGAATAGCCAGGCCCTGCCCCTGAGGACCTCCAACTGCTAGGCTCTGCCCACAGAACACTCTAAGGTATGTGAAAGCTGGAACCAGTCCCTCCAAATGCAGGCTGTCAAGCTCTGCCCTACAGAGTGAAAAGCCCAAGCTGGGAACTGGAAATCCCACCAACCCCTGCAAGTATCAGCCCTGGAAAGCTCCATCTCCCAAGGAACCCTATATGAACCATATCTTCTGTTCAGTTCTCTGCTGCTTCTTGCAGGAACAGAGACAGCCATCCTCTGGGGTTTTTCCTTCCAGATAAATCTCTTGTATGAGGTTTGTTGTGCCTTGTGACTTTGTGCTATTCCTTGACTCCCAACTGCCAGGATACTTTTCCCTTCAGAGCTGTAATACTTGCACTGGGGAAACCTTTCCCCTTAAGAGCTGTAACATTTACACAGGGGGCCTTTGTAGAGAGGCTGAGGTGTTCATCTAGGCATGACTCTGCTTAATTTTCTTTCTTTATAATTTTTTTTATTGAATTTGTTCTTGGACAGTGTCATCCTGTGTAAAGTGCATCCTGATTGATGTAATCTGGCCCTCTCTGGTCCCACCCTTATCACTGCCCCCTACAAATCCCTTTCCCACATTTATGCCTTTTTTTTTTTTTTTGAACCAAGGTCCTCTGTGTGACCCTGGGTTTGGAACTATCTGATGGAGCCTGGTGGGTTCATCAGTAGGTACACAACATAGGACAATGACTGCTCTGCCCCTAGATCCACCAATAGTCAATAATTCAGCAGGGAGGGTAGAGACCTGTGAGTTCCTCCCTACTCCATAAGTAACTATTGATAGGCTCAGTCTTATGTCAGGCCTGCTACAGACAGCTACACATAGCTGTTTTCAATTTTTTTAAGACAGGGTCTCATGGCTAGGTGGGCATAGTGGTGCACTCCTCTAACACTAGCCCTTAGGAGGCAAAGGCAGGCAGATCTGTTGGGGGATATTCAATCACACTGTAAACCCCGTTTGCATTTGCATTAATTAAATAAAATTAACCTTGGGTCAGGAGGCTGAGTTAGCAACTAGTTGACAGAAAGTGATCATAGAGCATCAGAGGGCATCTGGAAGAGATAGACGCACTGGAAGGAATAGGGAGGAATTTGGAGTAGCGTGGCTTTTTTGTTTGGCAGAGCAGAAGCATGCACTCTTTGGGAGATAACAACAAGGAGAGAAGGTTAGCTAGTTGTTACTGAACCTCTCTGAGCTAGCAGGTTTTCACCCCAGCCTCTGAATTTTGAGTCTTATTTATAAATAGAATGACAGGGATTTAGTTAAAGCTACCTTTAGTGGCAGTGGCAGAGCTGGTGCCTGTGGGAACAGAATTCCCGCCAGGCTGTAGCCTGAGTGGCCTAGCCACTGCCAGAGAAGCAGGCCAATAATTTCGGATTCGAAATTGCTGCCTGAAATAGCAGTAGGTTAAAGTGCAGCTATAGTGCCAAAAAGCTAAAACAACAGATCTCTGTTGTTGTGAGTTCAAGGCCTGTTCTACATAGAATGTTCCAGGACAGGTAGGGCTACATGGATCCTGTTTCAAAACAAAACAAAAGACAGGGTCTCACTATGTCATCCTAGGTGGTCTGGAATTCCTTATGTTAATCCCACAGAATGAGAGTAAAGACCATTAAACAAATTCTTTGGTCAAATTAAGCAAGCTTTGTTTTCTGTCAGATAGGTCCGTCCCCCTAAAGTGGAGTTTGAGAAAATAGCATTGAACACAGGAGATGGTGAGATTTATATAACTCCCCAAAACTGCAAGGCTGGTGGGTTTTTAAGGGTTGGGAGGTTTCTAGAGGAATTTTGGTAATGAAAGAACTTGGCTGAACATCTTAAAATTATTTGGCAGAACATCTTATCCTTTTAGGGTGGAGGTCTGAGTGTAGGGTGTAGAACATGACAGATTCCAGAAAATGGGTCAATACATGGTCAAACCCAAGATTTACAGAAAACAAGAATAACTTATTTTGACTATGTAACAAGATGTCTCCTAATCTTAGGATGGAGTCAGGCTGGTCCATCATTTTTGTAAATCAGGTTGCCTGTCTCATGAGTTCTGGGATCAAGCGAGTGTACCATCATGCCCGGTTCAAGTGTTTTATGTTCCAGAAGAGGTCAGCCTATTCTATAACTTCATGGAAGAAGGATCACTTGGCCTCTGCACTTTTCTTTCCAGTCATTGCTTGATACTCTCCCAGTGTCACATTTAAAGACCGGTCCTGTCCTGGTTACCAGGGTGCCATTGCTGTACCCAGGAGGCCCTGCTTCTGGCAGGGAAGCAGTCTTGTGATGCTCAATGGGCTCCTGGGTACACTTCTTGTGTGTATAGGTCCTTTCCAGGCATCATACCCAGTGCTCACTCCCCATGGTATGGGTGTTGGGGTTAGGAGACCCTGGCTCTGTGCTGTGTCATCTGAGCATCACTGCCCAGCCTGGTCCTACAGAAGGCAAGTTCCTCCTCTTCTAATCACGCCATTGTTGTCTCTTCTCACCTGCGGACCTTGGCCAGGGCTGGCACCACATTCTCTGGGTCTCTTTTTGGGGAATAGCTGGAGAGTTTTGGTCTCTCTCTTTTTTTTCCTGGAAGGGTGGGAATCTAGAAGACCAGCCTCGCTTCCTGAGGCCATCAACCTGGTGAGGTCAAGGAACTGTAGCCCATATGGAATCAATAGGTTACATTCTCTTTTCCTAGAAAGATAAGGGAGCTCCTGGCACATATATGCAGAGTCAAGAAGTGGTTACAGTGCAGAAGAACAGCTTCTCCTAGTTAAAGAAACACTCCAGTAGCCAGGGGTGATGGTGCATGCCGTCATCCCAGCATATGGACCACAAATGAAGCTGTTGAGAGTTTGACACCAGGCTGGATTATATAGTAATTTCCAGATTAGACCAGCCTGCATTACTAAATGTGACCCTATCTCACCCCTCAACTGACCACCGCCCTCACTAGCACTGCTACCACTAAAACATCACAGTAAACCATGGCACTTAATAGTCTTCATCTTGATAATGGTTCAGGGAGCATAAGAGCTGTTTCTAAAGCCTCACCTGTTTCCACCTTGCTCATCCCTTGTGGATGGTGATAACCCTGGGTGCACAGTGGTGGAATCAATCGAATCCCTGTGGCCCTGTTCAGGAACAACTCCTCTGGTTTTTTGTTTTTGTTTTTTCCTTGATCTACAGGTGAATTTGCAGGAGCTGGGGCAGCCAGCATCATGTCTGCTTTGACTGACAAGGCCATAGTGAAGAAAGAACTGCTGTGCGATGTGGCCGGGGGGGACAAGTACCACGTCAATAACAAACATGACAGCGAATACACCCCACTGCCTCCAAACAAGATCATCCAGCGGGCTGAAGAGCTGGTGGGGAAGGAGATTCACTACAAGCTGACCAGTGAGAACTGCGAGCACTTTGTGAATGAACTACGTTACGGAGTTGCCCGAAGTGACCAGGTGTGTCCTCAGCACCTGTACCTGACTTTAGGTGTCAGGTCATTTCCCCAGCTGACAGTGACTGGATGTGAGTGGAGACAGAGTTACAAACAGGACAAAAAAATAGCCTAGGTGTATGCTTCCTGTCCCTGAGAGTGTCATGCTCAGAGTCGGAAGTCAGGCAAGGGAGATGACAGCGCAGATCAGCACATAGGGTAGTGGTGACCTGTCCACCCCTGTGGATGATGCTCTTAGAGCCTTGGAGGTCCCACTTCGTAGATGGGGAAATAGAAGCTTCTAGAACTCAAGCCATCTGGCTATGGCCATTCATTTCACCCAACAAATCTTTTTGCGTCTTCAGACCTGTGCCATGTTTTCCTGGCAGTCAGATGTGGCTGTGTTGGTGAGTGACAGAGAGATCTGATGTGTGGGTTCATTTAACCAGCCTCACTTAGCAGGCTACAGATCCCAGAGGAGGCTCTGCCACTTCTCCATTTTCTCTTTCGAGACAGTATCTCTCTGAGTAGCTCAGGCTGGTCTGGCCTTGAACCCTTAGTTTTCTCACTTTAGCTTGCCAAGTGCTGGGATCCCAGGCAAGTGCTGGGATACCACACTCTGCTTTGCATGGGTGAGAAATTAAGCTGTGTGGTTATTTCCTTCTGTGTTTGAAATCCTTTCTCTTTCTTTTGGGCTATGTGGTGATGGAGAGCAGGCACCCCTGGGCCCTTCTCTTTCGGGGCTAGGGATTGAGCCCAGGGTCTTGCCTGTGTGTTCTGACCCGGCTTGTCTCAGCTTTAACCCACGGCAGCCATGAGGATCGACTTCATGAGTGGAGGTGTGTGGACCTGGAAGTTCCCAGCAACCCAATGGTGATAAAGATCAAACACAGGCATCTTGTCATCTTTAGAGAGCTCTCAGTTCCATGTTGTGGAACTAGAGTCATTTCTTTATTAGCCATCTTTTCTGGTGTTTCTTAACCATCCTGCTAATACCACGAGGGAATCATTTCTCTCTTTGTTCCCTCAATGCTCTGGCCGCTCACCTCTCCTCCTAACCTTCTATCCTCACAAGTTATTCACCCACCTCTGATCTCCCTGCCCAGGTGCAGGCCTATTCAGACGCTTAGGCGCATAGGTATGCAAATAAGAGGCATATTACCCTGAGGCCATGGTAAACAGTAGTAGCCTTTCTGGCATTAACAATAAAATAGTGGGCCGGAGCTTTCCGGTGCTCCATGTTTACTGGAGCTAGAGACTGGGCCCAAAAATATTCCATAACAGAATTATTCGGTCCCCCACACCTATGGTAGGTAGGTCCTCTATCATGGAGCTAACCACCCCCTTTCTGGCCCTCTGGGCCCTTCCTTCACTAGCTGTGTGATCTTTGAGGACGTAGTTAGTCAGGCTCCCCACCTGGTATAGTACCTATGAGAACTGATCTCAGAGGATTTCATGTGAACTAGAGAGGAAGATCCTTCCGCTCCACACAGGGCTGACTCAGAAAATAGAGCTGATAAATTATAGTAGCAGAGACAGTCTCTGAAGCTTGCTCTTCTTGCTTGGATCATCCAGGGCTTTGGCTGCTGGCCATTTTGGGTTGCTGTGACTTGGTTGGGAGGCATTTGCTGACAGGGACAGTCTCATCTTTCTCTCATACTGTCTGTACTGATTGCTGTTTGGTTGTTTGGTCTCTCTTTTCTACAGTGAGACATTAGGTATCTTCCAATGGGCAGCCTGATTTTTCTTCAATTAGCTGATTACTGTTCATCAGCTATTTAAAATATCCTTGTCAAGGGTGATTGACATAGAGGAGCAGCACTTTTTTTTTTTTTTTTTTTTTTTTTGAGACAAGGTTTTTCTGTGTTATGGCTCTAGCTGTCCTAGAACTCACTTTGTAGATCAGGCTGGCCTCTGCCTCCACAGTGCTGGGATTAAAGGTGTGCCAGTGGAGCAGCACATTTTTAAGTGGATGAGGAGGGAAATATTGCCAGCATTTGCTGAGCACTCTCAAGGGTCTGAGCCACAGTCTGGCTTCAGTGAGTACAGGATCAGTGAGTAGGAAGCAGGCAGGGGTATAACACGAATGTCATTAGTTCTTGGGTGACTGCAATTGTGGTGGTGGTGAACCCCTTTAGTCTCAGCACTAGGGAGTCAGAGTTCAAGGCCAGCCTGGTCTACAGATAGAGTTCGAGGCCAGTCTGGTCTACAGAGAGAGAGTTCCAGGACAGCCTGGGCTACACAAAGAAACCTGTCTCAAATAAAACAAAAACAACAAAAACCAGAAAATGATGCCATGATAGAAGGGATTTGGGGGATTACAGTACTCAGTCTGTCTATTGGCATGAAGGCTAAAGGCCCTGGGTTCAATAACCAGCAACACAAGCACACACATACTGCACACACATGCACAAACAGACAGATATACGTAGACAGAGAGACACACAGAGAGAGACATACACACAGACACACACAGTAAAAAAACATTTGTTGCTGGGTCCTATTTGATCTTGATAGTCATTAGCCCGGTCCTTTCCCAGTGCACTGAGGGACCCTTGTGCTTCTCTCCCGCACTGATGCTTTTGCCTGTCACAAGGAAGGGGGCGGATGAGTTCCCATAAAGGAGCTGATGGGAAGTTACCCTTCAGAAAAGCTTCATTAGGAGAGAGCCAGAGTCTCACAACCACAGGCAGCTGTGATCAGGCTGAGGTACGAGAGAGCTTCAGGAGAGACAGGGCTTTGCACTGAAGACAGCACATGGAGTTTGGAAGGGAGTCTTCAATCTCTGGCTAGCAGGGGCACGTTAGCAGCATGGGCATAAACAACAATGAGGGGCAACAACGGAACCCAGAGGTGTCCAGTTCCCTTCAGCTCTGAGAGCAAAGGGAGCTTCTTTGTCTTACAGGCTTACAGGGTGTGTGGGAAGTTCCACACCATGTGAGCCACCTGGACTTGCCTGAATACCAAGGGAACCAGGGCAGGCACTAGGGAAGACCATAAATTTATTCTGCACCTGTCAGGAGTGGGAGAGAGTTCAAGGCCATTGGAAGGCTCATTAACTTTGTCTCAGAGAGAGCTGCAGGGGACACGGCCTAAGTCTGAGTGAAAGGAAGCAGGACCAGAGAGTCTGTGATGTGACATCCTCTGCCCCTCTCACATCCTTCCTTTCTTGGTTTACTGCCTTTGGGTGACACGCTTTCCACAATAGTTGTATTGGCTGCTTTCTTATCACTGTGACCAAGTGATACCTGACAAGCTGCACCCTAAGGAGGGAAGTTTGTTTTGGCCGATGTTAGTGCTACCATCATCGCAGTGGAGCAGGCACGATGGTGGGAGACTACCTGCAGGGACAGCAGCGTCAGGAAGCAGAGGAAAGGGAATGCTCACCATGCTTTTGCCAGGATTCCAGCGAATACAATGGTGCTGTTCACACTCAGTGCAATCTTCCCCCATGTTAATCCTCTCTGAAAATGCTCTCAGAGTCACACCCAGAGGTGTGCCTCACTAGTGCCCTAGGCATTTCTTAATCTGAAGCCAATCAAGACAACAGTTTGCTGAGAAATGTTGCCTTTAAAAATGATCTTATATGTGTGAAATGTTATCTGCACACAGCATCTCACAACAATAAGCAACATCATAACTCCTGCTTACTTCACCTCTGAGCTCCCTAATCACTGAAGGGAATTTTAGTTTGGCGTGTTTACAGGGATAGAAAGTGCAGGGACAGAGAGCTTTGTAGAAAAAATAAGGTTCAAACATTTGGCAGATAGCAATAAAAAAAAAAAACCAAAACATAGGAAATGCAAATAACAATAACTCTGGTCTGTGAAAGCATTCTTTTGGCAAACAGAAACAGGACCTGCAGCATGATGTTGTCTATGACACCTTAACCTTCAGGCAGTTTTGGACAAGTGTTAATTTTCTCAGATAAGGTAGGGACTTCTCACCAGCAGGCAGAATTCAGTCTACCTAAATAAAACTTTAAATTATTCAAATATAACCTGTCATCAGGTTATTGTAACTTGTTGTTAAGTGCGTATATAAAAGTTGTTTGTATGTATGTATGTATGTATGCATGCATGTATGTATGAATGTATGTATGTATGATCTGTATGTATGATCTGACTGTGCCACCTTATCACCACCAGGACTAACTAGATACTGTATTCATATACTGATCATTCTCTTTGTGTACAAAGTGTGACCACGCACAGTGGAGCCATTGTCGGGTGCCTTGACAAAGTACCTTTTGTCTGAACCAGTGGTATCGGCATTATTTTGCTTTTGTTCTCACATTGTGAGCTTCAGAAAAGAATGAGGGTCATGTTACTCTCTTTCCATCATCTGTGGACCATTTTACCCCTTCCGATATAGAACAGCAAGGAAAACACTAGACAGAAATTAAATGTTTTCTCTTTGAAGAAATTACTAGTCATGTTTGAAGCAATATGAATAGAATAGTAGCAAATTAGTTGACCTGATAACACATGGGCTTTACCACATTCTCTTCTATTACAATCAGTGTATCTGGTTTTATGTTGAGGTTGAGCCTAGCCAGCAGTCAGACTTCTCTGGTTGATAGTACTATTCAAACTTCCATCCAAACCAGAAGGTCAGTGATGAGGGAGACAGGGGATACAGAAGATAGGCACCAGCTAAGGAGTCAATGAGTGGGGGAGAGGGCAGGGTACCACAGTCTAGCTCCAGCAGGGCTCTTGTGCTGCAGGAGGGATGTGAGAAGTTGGTGAGAAATGAGAAGTCTGAACATGGTTGTCTTTCAAACTGATGGCCCAACTAGCTTAGGCTGTCTTTATTTGTACACGTTCTAATGCACTCAAGCCTAAGCAATTTCAAAGCATTTCTCTTTAATCATTTTCCAAGAATCATTAACAGTTTAGTTTCTCTTCTTTCCCACTCATTGACGTCATTGTCCTTTACCGCATATCATTATATAGCAAGCCAAATGTTTATATCTAGCTAAGTACATCTTATGCACACTGTGCCCTAGCCGGCAGCAAACATGCCAAGTAAGAGATTTGAGCCCAGTGATTAATTCTGAACAATATGAGATCAGCTGGGTATACTGTGATGCCTAGAGTATCATTTTTAGGTGTATAGTTTCTGAGTAATCTGTATGTCAACTTTGTTATGTGGATTGCAGTTATAATCCTATTCTTTGTAAGTTCTCAAAATGGTAATGATTAATACCTAACTCTGTAACTATTGAAACTAAGATTCTTTATTCTTCCTGGCAATTTATTTTTTTCTTTTTTAATTTAAATTAGAAACAAGCTTGTTTTACATGTCAATCCCAGTTCCCTCTCCCTCCCCTCCTCCCCTACAATTTCTAAATGTACCTCTTTAAGAGGAACTAGGAGTTTTAGATTCCTTTATTGATACTTTGATATTGGAAAAGTATCTTAGTGTTCATGTCCTGGTGCCAGAGAAATGTCTGACCTTTCGTGTCCTATCTCTTTTTCCTTCTGTGTTCCTATAAGGTTTTAAATGTCATCTTTTAAGAAACTTTTCTTGGTTCTTAAGTTCTTTATATATTTATCTCTTTTTGGTATTGAATAAGTAATAATCATTAACCTTAGCGAGTTCCTCTTGCTTATTCAGGATGACTGCAAAGGCAGCCAGGGACAACTGGAGAAACTGGTTTCTGTAACAGACCAGAGAAATTTAGTTTTTCTGTGGAGGCTTTTGTTTCCAGTAAACTCAGGCATAATCATGACTAACAAGGTAGAACCAAGAGTTTCCATAAGAATAAACATAGCAAAAGTTAGAGAAACCTGAAGCCCACGAGCTCCCAAAGATCAGCACAAGAGTCTGCAGTACTGTATCCATAGGTCCTTGCCAAATGGATGGGATTCTCCAAAGGGCCTTGCTGTCTAAGGAGCTCCATTTGCAACATACCTATGCACTGTTCCCAAGGGAGATAGCATGGCTTCTGCCAGCAGGGGTTCATTAATGTTGAGTTTCATTGTGAGATGAACTCAGTGTATGGTTTGAGAGTCCTTTGTAACCAAGTCTTCCATTGTTTCTACTCGTCATGGTCAGATTCTCCAGAAAAGTTTTCCAGGCTTGGTTGGAGGATGACATTCTGGGAGCAGCAAGAGAAGGGTCTGGGAGGCCTATACTGAACACTCTCACAGTCACTCACTGTCCTGTTTGTGGTATGATCAACCTCAAATGTGTGTCTAGACTTGCAGACCCTGAGAGCTTGTTTTACCCTGTCCAGAAAACAAACATCCATCCCTCTGCTGGGGTGAGGGAGGAAGTCCAGGGGACTGCCAGAAGTGTTCTCTCCTTCTGTTCACTCCCAGAGGAACCTGTACTTGTCAGTCTGACCCATTTAGGAGTTTCTTTCTCTAAGTAGGGTTACTCCTCAGCTTCTTTGTCCTGGTTGCTTAAAACAAATGCCTCCAGGGCTGGAGAGATGGCTCAGCCATAAGGGCTAGATTCACAACCAAGAAGAAATACCCCAAATTAAAAAGGAAAATCCCTGTGGTGTTTTCCCATGGTGGGCCATGCTCTACCATGAAGCTATCTCCCAGCCCAAGCAAATGCTTTCTTTTATTTTAGGAGTGTGAAATTT
Organism: Cricetulus griseus; assembly: GCF_003668045.3. Lineage (NCBI taxonomy): Eukaryota > Metazoa > Chordata > Mammalia > Rodentia > Cricetidae > Cricetulus > Cricetulus griseus. Next base: position 51,828,018 of record NC_048596.1, on the reverse strand, counting down.
GACAAATGTTTAGCTTCCCCCCTCGCCTCTGGAAATGCTTTCATTTTCTGCTTGATACCAGCACAAGCCAGATATGTGCACACCTGTATTATATCACTATTATTCCTAGTGGAATTTAAGAATAGAAAGAGGGTCAGGTTCAGTGGCTCAACCCTGTAACACATAGTGCATGGAGGCAGGAGGACCAGGAGTTTAAGGTTGTCCTTGGTGTGCTGGCTAGTTTCATGAGGGAACCTCAGCTGAGAAAATGCCCGCCCCCCTCCCCCACCAGATTGTCCTGTGGGCAAGCCATGTGGTGCATCTTCTTTATTGATAATTGATGTGGGAGGGCCTGTTTCACCCCTGGGCTGGTGGTGCCTGGTGCTAAGAAAGCAGGCTAAGGAAGCCATGAGACGCAAGCCTGTAAGCAGCTTTCCCACATGGCCAATAAGTTCCTGCTCTGCCTCAGTTTCCTGACTTCCCTCAGGGTTGGAGTGTTACCTGGGAGTGTAAGACACAATAAACCTTTTCCTCTGCAAGTTGCTTTTCTTCAGGGTGTTTCATTTCACTATATAGTGAGCTCAAGTTTGAGGCCAGCCTGGGCTACATGAGACCTTTTTTTTTTTTTTTTTTTTTTTTTTTTTTTTAATAAGAAAAGGAGGAGTGTGGAATAGGGGCAACCATGCTTTGAGTCTGGTCTCTAGGAAGAGACCAGCGTCCATACAAAGAAAGAGCTGTGTGTAGTGTCATGCCTTTAACCCTGGTGCTCAGGAGGCCGAGGCAGAAGGATCTTGAGTTCAAGGTGCTACACAGAAAGACCCTGACTCCAAAAGAGATAAACAAGTAAACAGCAAAACAGAAACAAAAACCAGTAAAACCCCAACCCTTTAAAGGGAACACATCCATACTTGGCAGGCCCAGACACTGGAAACATGGCGTCAGGTGAGGTCTTTGCGTCGTGGAGGTCAGATTTTCTTTTGATTTCTCAGTTGCAATTTCTTCCTGACTTTGCACTCGCCCATTGGTTAGCCAGGATCTCCACCATCCTGCTGTCATCTTACTGTTCTTTCCATAGACACCTTACAAAGATTTTTGTGCTTTAAATAGTCTGGGGCTGAATTCATTTTGGGTCCAGGTAAACTCCAGGCCAGCTGGTTCTGTACATTTCTTTCCCCTTTTAGCCTCTTCTCCCATTGCCCCTGCCAGTATTTGCTGGCTCTCAAGTTTGGCCACTGGAAGTGAAGGGGGCATGTGAGGTGCCAGGAGCTGAGTGACCCTGTTCAACGAACAGCCTGTTCCCACATTCTTGACACAGAGCCCGACTCACTCTCTTTTCTGTTGCAGGTCAGAGATGCGGTCAAGGTGGTAGGCATTGCTGGAATGGGCTTGGCAACCTTGGGCCTCATTGGAGTCCTGGTCTCCAGAAACAAGAAACAGAAGCAATGAGTTGGATGACTATCCAGCCCAAGGAGCTCTTCTTTTGCTAGAGGCTTTGAAGTTTGATTTATAGATTCTACTGTTTTATTATTAGACTATTTCCACAGCATACAATAAAGCACAAGAGAACTTTGCTGGAAGGATGCTACAGTAGCTACCTGATGTGAAGTCTCTGGAGGGGATCTAGGGGCTCTGGTCTGGGCAACAGCCTTTCCTGCTTGTTCTTTCTTTTTGCTGTAGCACCCTTTGCACTGCATGAAGCAGAGTCCAACACTGTTAACTCAAGTGAAGGGCATGTCTGTGTGTCAAATAGATACTGTGGTATGCCAAAGGAGACAGCCTGGATACACAGAAGTGGAAACCTCAGATAACTAGGGCTCCTGGCCTAGAACTTGATCCAACATGGCACCTTGGGACTCAGGAGCTGGAGTCTGTGGATATTCAGTGGAGTGGAGCTCAGTGGCGGAGTGCTGTCCTGGGGTGTGTGAGGTTTTAGGTTCAATCCCTAGTACGATCCCTTTTCACAGAGAAATTCAGGATATACATGGCTGGTCTTCCTAAAGCCTTCCAATGCATTCCCTCTGCATTCCAGGTCTGTTCTAGTTAGGTTTATATTGCTGTGATAAAGACCAGAAACAACTTGGGGAGGAGAGGGTTTATTGGCTTACAGCTCCCTGGTGACAGTCCATTGACTGTCCATTGAAAGAAGCTGAAATAGGAATTCAAGGCAGGAATTGAAGCAGAAACTGTGGAGGAACACTACTTACTGGCTTGCTCTCCATGGCTTGCTCAGCCTGCTTTCTTATACAACCCAGGACACCTGCTGAGGAGTAGCACCACCTGCCATGGGTTGGGCCCTCCCACACCCATCATTAATCAAGAAAATGCCTTACAAATTTGCTGACAGCCACTCTCATAGAGGCATTTTCCTAACTGAAGTTTTCTCTTTCCAGATGACTCCAGATTGTGTCCCATTGAGAAAAAAACACAAGGTCCTTCTGCCTTCTGCCTTCTGCCTTGGCTTTTCCTCCTCCTCAGCTCTCCCACTTTCTTACCACTGGTCCTCTGTTTCTACCTGCCCTTCTCTTCTCACCTGAGCTCATTATCACGTACATGCTCAACCCTGAGTCCCCAAGAGAAAATGTGATTGGCTCGGAGCACTACAGAACTCAGCTTACACATTGGCTGCCTTTTGTTCAAGTGGTTTCTAAGTCAATTAGCTGTGTCTAATGGCTCAGAGTCGCATGGCACAAACATTGCTTAAGGCCTTAGGGATTTTGGGGTGACTGATACAGCTGTCACTTAGCGCTCGTTCCAGGACTGAGGCAAGGTGTCACCTTTGCAGCTGATTTTAAAAGCAGGATTTATTTTTTATTTTATGTATATAGGTGTTTGCACATATGTTTGAGCACTATGTGTGCACAGTCCCTGTGGAGGCCAGAGAAAGGCACTGGATACTCTGAAACTGGAGTTACAGATGGTTGTTAGCTACCATGTGGGTTCTGGGAACTGGCCCCAGATCCTCCGCAAGAGCAGCCAATGCCCTTAGCTGCTGAGCCATCTCCAGACCCCTGAAACTGATCTTACTGTTGGTTGGGATTGGCAGATGTTCATGGTGACTGTTCCAGCGGACTTCTGTGGGCTCCTCTGGGGCCAGTTGCCATTCCTCGGCAGGGCCACAGTGGTTTCACTAGGTTACAGATGTTGCCCCTGTTGCTAGTTGTCTGCAGACAGCTTGTCCGTTACAGCCCTGGTCAGGATACAAGATGGTCAGATACTATCTTGCTCTAGCATTGAGAGAATAATTTTCTTTGGCACAGGTTCCTTTCTTAGTGTCTCATGTCAGTGCCCAAGCTCCCCAAACCCCAGGGACCCCGATCCAACTTCAAAGGACAGCTATCTTGGTTTCACCCCCTCCCCAGTGTGGCACAAGGTGAAAGGGACACATTGAAGGCTTCTAAATGATCTAAACCAATAACGGAGGGGAAAAGAAGGAGAAAAACAAATATAAGGGAACCAAACAAAAACTCTGTCACGTGAGAAAAGGCAACCCAGGGCCTCGGAGAGGGCTCAAAAAGTAGAGGTGCCTGCCACCAAGTCTGTTGACCCAAGTTTGATCCCTGGGACCCACATGGTGGAAGGAGCAAACCAACTCCCAAAAGTTGTATCCTGACCTCCATATATGTACCATAGCATTGGTGCTCATGTGTCTGCCTGCAGTACATACATAAATGTGATAAAGTTTTTTTTTTAATAGATGAAAATACAGACTTTCAGGCAAAATGATTACTACGCAGAGGAAATAAAAAGGTTCTGATTAAGGTATCAACTCAATTAAGTATATACTAATTCTAAATTCATGTGCATTTAATAGTCTCAAAGTAGATCATGAGTTCTTGGCCACTTATGAGGGGAAATGGACAATTTACACATCTTTGAGGCTGGAGAGATAGCTCAGTAGTTAAGAGCACTGGCTGCTTTTCCAGAGGGCCTGAGTTTGGTTTCCAGCAACCACATGGCTGCTCACAACCATCTATTACTCAGTTCTAGAGGATCCGACACCCTTTTCTATTCTCCATGAGCACTGCACACACAGACAAAACACCCATACACATATAAAAAAAAAACTTTAAAAAATGCATATCTCCTAGGAACTGATAATGCAACACAAAGATACAGAAAACTTGAACAAAAATTGGCAAGAAAAAGTTTCAACAGATATGTGTAATATAACTGTGAAATAAAAATTCTAACTATATACATAGGCATATTTATAAAAATTGATGATACCATGGCGGGGTGGTTTGACTAAAAATAGCCCTCATAGGCTCATATTTGAATGTTTGGTTATCAGGGATTGGTACTAGTTGAGAGGGGTTAGAGGGTGTGGCCTTGTTGGAAGAAGTTTGTCACTAGGGAGTAGGCTGTGAGTTTCAAAAGCACAACCAAGCCCAGTGCCATACTTTCTCCCTGCTGCCTGTGGATCCAGATGTAGAATTTTTAGCTACTTCTCCTCTACCGTGTCTGCCTGTGTACTGCCATGCTTCCCACCACGGTGATAATGGACTAAACCTCTGAACTTTTTTTTTGGGGGGGGGGGTTGAGACAGGGTTTCTCTGTATAGCTTTGGAGGCTGTCCTGGAACTAGCTCTTGTAGACCAGGCTGGTCTCGAACTCACAGAGATCTGCCTGCCTCTGCCTCCCGAGTGCTGGGATTAAAGGCTTTCGCTACCACTGCCTGGCTTTAAACTTCTGAGCTTTAAGCAAGCTCCTATTAAATGTTTTTCTTTATAAGAGTTGCAGTGCTCATGGGATCTCTTCACAGAGAATACGGACTAAAACACCTGGGGTCTTGGTGTTACAGATGGCTCTGTGTGTGTGTATGTGTGTGTGTGTGTGTGTGTGTGTGTGTGTGTGTGTGTGTTCTTTTCTGAGAGAGTTCACAGACAGGCAAGATCCAGCTCTTAGTGTTGGGATCCTGAGTTTCAGAGGCTCACAGCTTAATTTCCAAGCCCAGAGGCAGATAGCACTAATCTTTGAGATTCAGAGGCTCATGGTTGCAAGCTTCCAGAGTCAGAGGCTTGGTTACTGTTGTGGGCTCAGTGGGCCACAGCTAGTAGCTAGTGTCACAGTTTCTGAGTGATACAGGTCAGGACCTTTGGCTTGTTTATCCCTGGTGACTCCACTGTACTTTCTAGCAAATAGGAAAGTTCTCAAAGGTTTGGCTTCCACAAATGACTCTTCAAAATCGTTCGCTTTTCATAATAGCTCCAGTTTCTCTGCTGTCTTCTGCCTTCTCAACTCTTCTGCCATCCAGGGCTGCTTTTAAAATCTTACTGATTTCTTTTTGAAACAGGGACTCAAAAATGTAGTTGTGGTTGACCTGGAACTCACTATGTAGACAAGGTTGGCCTTGAACTCACAGAGATTTGCCTGATTCTGCTTCCTGTGTGTTGGAATTAAAGATGTGCACCACCATCAGCTAGCTGTTGGAGGCATTTTGAAATTTCTGCCTTCTCTGGAACACTTAAAACTCTTCTGCCCCCTGGAGTCAGATCTCAGAACTTCAGGAGGCAGGGCCCTAGGGTCGGCCCCCTGATGTAAGGCTCTGAGCCACAGGTGTAGAGATCTGTCCCTGCTGACTCTACAGAACTCTATCTCTGAGGTAGTTGCTGGCATTGCTGGAAGCCCCCGTGTTCTGCTTGTTTTTGTAGTCAGCCCAGCATGCATTCCACAAGTAGGCAAGAAGGCCATCCAGGAGACTTTATTATGGGAGGTAGAAAGGCCTCCTATCTGTCCTGAAAAGATGGGAAAACAGGCTATTTCTGTAGCTAGAAAAGGGGCAAGAAACATGTAGATGCCTCAAAATTCCCACCCATCACCGAATGGTACCCAGTCTCAATCACTGTCCCGGCATAAGGACCAGTTATAAGCTTTTTGGGCGATCCCTGGAGCAAAGCCTCCTGTAATGGCAGCGGTAGCTCCAGCAGCTGAGGTTGCCTTGTTCTTTATAGCTGGAGTGTAGTTTCTTCAAGTCACCTTATGTCTGAACTGCCATATTGTGGTGACCCAGAGAGGGCTGCTTGGTTGGCAGCTCCCCACTTAGGCTTCCTATTGCTGTGAAGAGACACTGTGACCATGACAACTTTTTTTTTTTTGAAGATTTTATTTATTTATTATATATACAACATTCTGCTTCCATGTATATCTGCACACCAGAAGAGGGCACCAGATCTCATAACGGATGGTTGTGAGCCACCATGTGGTTGCTGGGAATTGAATTCAGGACCTCTGGGAGAGCAGTCAGTGCTCTTAACCTCTGAGCCATCTCTCCAGCCCCCATGGCAACTCTTACAAAAGAAAACATTTAATTGAGGTGGCTTACAGTTCAGAGGTTTGGTTTAGTCCGTTATTGTCATGCAGGTGACATGGTGTCAGGCAGGCAGACATGGTGCTGGAGAAGGGCTGAGAGTTCTACCTTTTGATCCACAGGCAACAGGAAGTGAACTGAGACACTGGGCATGGCTTGGGCATATATGAGCCTCCAAAGCTTGCCTCCACAGTGACACGCTTACCCCAACAAGGCCATACCTACTCCAACAAGGCCACACCTCCTATTGTGCCACTCCCTATGAGCTTACAGGGGCAATTACATACCATCCAATGGTACAAGGAAGATAGTGGTCAATGAAAGAAAGGGTAAAATGTGCCAGGCTGGAAAAGTACACACGAATGGTGCTCATAATAGCAGCTTATAATTAATAACAACATTCCTAGCAGTATTTGACAGTGCTTACTTAGCTCCTAGCTGAATACCCTTATGGAATATTGCATTATCCTATCTGTCTTGGGTTGATACCATGGTTTAGAGGTTAAAGGCACCAGATACCAAGCCTGATGACTTGTGTTCAATCCCAGGGAATGTTGCATAGCAGTTTCCTCTGAAATTGAAACATTTCATCCCACAGGGAAGCTCTTTAACCAGGGAGATCAACAATTTAAAATAACTTCAGGGGTGCTGAGAGGTGGCTCAGAGGTTAAGAGCACTGGCTGTTCTTCCAGAGGACCTGGGTTCAATTCCCATGGCAGGTGCTGCTCGTAACTCTGCCTCCAGGGGATCTGACACCCTCAGACAGACATACATGTGGTCAAAATACCAGTATACATAAAAAAAAAAAAACATTAAAAGCAAAACCAGCTTCAGGAAGTCCTGGAAACTGATGGAAACTGATCAGATTCCCTAGGCCTCTCCCTCTCAGAGTAAGCAATAAAGCTGTTGAGAGTCACTCAGACTCTGAGACCAGACAAGCTGCCTGGAAGAGGTTTAGACCAGCCTAGTCCCTTGGAAAGAACACTTTCCAGCCTGATGAGCTGCCTGCAGTGTGCTCCAGGTTCCCACCTTTGTGGGCCTTGGTGATGAAGCTGTTATTGAGCCATTTCTGACCTGTCAGTGAACCCTCACCCATTTTACTCTTTATCTCAATAGGTAATCTTATAAGAAATCTTAGAAGAATCATAAATCTAAACTTTGATATATGAAAAAGAACTGGTCAACTCTATTTTAAGTCCTCAGGGTACATATACTCATCAACAGTTTTTATATCAGGAAGCTGAGGGCAGAAATGGACACAAGGAACTAAGCATCATCCCATCCTAACAAGAAAGGCACATCAGCTAAAAGTAACTGGGCTTTGTTCTTGTTCCCTGACCTTAGCAAGTTCCTCACTCAGCTATGTGCCTTTATAAAATGTTAGATTGTTTCTAAGGCTTTTATTAAACCTCAAAGTTATTATCAAAACATCTTAACCTAACCTGAAGTCATTTTAAGACTTTGTTTCAGCTATGATGCACATCAAAACCTGTGAATACATCTTTCATCATCAAGATTTGGCTCCTGGGACTCAACTGTTTTCCAAATCATTAACCTAAACTACAGTCCATACACTTCCTTAAGTGAAACTCATAGTGTGACACTTCCTTGTGTTTATTTTCAATCATCAAAACTCTATTTAAAATAACATTTATTATTATCAATTAAACAGTACAGTTTAAGAAGAAATCATCTTCATTATAATCCCTGGGTAAAAATGCCCAGTAGAATGAGGTATTTCCAAGAGATGATCATACTACATGAAGGGCAGTGGGGATCTCACCACACCCATTCACAGCATGCTAGCTACCAGAGAAAAATTGGAGCAGCAAACAGCAGCAAACATGCAAAGACACAGCAGTAGCAAGAAATATTCTGAGGCTGAGGCTCTCAGGGCCTTGCCTATCTGAGTTTTACCCATCAGGGTTTTGTTTCCTGGTGGGCTGATCCCCTGAAGTCAATTGCCATCTATTGATCCTCCGACATGGACAGCAGCAATTCAGTGCCTTAATTAGACAAATATTTAGTGACCAGAGATAAAGATTTTCTTTCTAAAGGGAAGTGGGGAAAATGTATAGCTCAGTAAAAAATTAAAAACAGATTATCTTTCTCGTAATCACCTTTGTTAGCACCATGGCAGCTGTCCGCCCCTGGGGTGTGTTTCCCTCTGCAGGCAACTGAGAATTCCTCAGGAGACTTCTCAGTTGCTGCTCATTTGTATGTCAGACAGCAGGGGAATGTAGGAAGTGACTCAGGGTGTTTCCTTCCAGGAAAGAGGCCATCAGGGGATGCCCAGAGAACAAAGCAAACAGGGAGGGTGAAAATTGCTCACTGCTTGTTTTAGTGGCTCAATTATATAAATCAAAATCTATATATTCTTTCCTCTTTTGTTGGCATATAAACCATTTCCCCCATTAATCACAAACCACAATGGTAAAACATACCACTTGTTTATCTTTGTACTAGTGTGTATTTTGGTTTCAGTACTGATTGTTTAGATATTACCTACTTGAAACTCCTTTGCAATTTTTTAAAAAGGACTAACTTATTATTTATGTGTATGTGTGTGCGTGCCTGTGTGAGTTTATACGCACATGTGTGTAGGTGTCTGCTGAGGCTAGAAGACATCAGATTCCCTGAAACTGGAGTTACATACAGTTGTGAGCTGTCTGATGTGGGAGCTGGGAATCAAATCCAGGTCCTCTGAAAAAGCAGAACATATTTTTAACTGCTGAGCCAGTTAATCCTTTTGAATTTTTAAGGAAGAAACTCACCATTTAACAATCAGTACTAGGCCTACAAAAACATTATCAGACATTTCATGCTCTGAAATGCCCTGCCCCTAGGATGTGAGATTGTGTCTCTTTCCCACAGACAGCAGGTTCTTTACTCTGCTCTGAGCTGACTTTAGTGACTTCTTTATCAGTGTTTTCTTTCCACCCAGTGACTGGCACAGCTCACAGCTCTGGGCGTGTCAAGAAGATTACAGAAGCGTTATCAAGAGCTAGAGTCCAAAGTCCATTCTAATGCACGTCTAGAGTCTAGATTTTATTTCCAGATTTAGTCCAGCCTTTGGTGGACTGAGCTGCACCCCACTGAGTTCAGCCTGTTTGTCCTTGGAACTGTAAGACCCCTGGAAGCTCAGGCCTCCAGGATCTCAGCCCAGGATCTCGGCCACCCTAATCACCATGCGGAGGTGGAAACTTGATGCAAACAGCACGAGGCTTTATTATAGTTGTTTAACGAGCTAACCCCATGTTAGCTCGGGCCTTCCATTCATCCACCATGGTGGATGGCTAGGAAAGACAGCTCGAACCATCTGCATAAAGATCTTATAGGGCAGCATAAGGGGAGTACACACAGGCTCAGGATTGGTGTGCCTCCAGGCTTGGAGGGTTTGCCCTGTGTTGATTGGTCAACTGGTTACCAATATGGTTACCGCCCATAGGCCCTCCCAGGTTGATTGCTATGCTCTGCGAGTCATTGCTGTACCCTTGTCCGTAAAGCACACCCAGAGCCGTAAAGGGTAGCACCACCAGCTAACTTCTGATTGGTTCCTTGTCACGAGGCAGGCATCTGACCTTAGTGACTAAGACAAGGTCAGACAAATATGTGTTTGGCTGTTATGGCTGCCGAAAGGGGGAGCTGGTCCCTTCAGAACCTTTGTGAATCAGGGTTTGTAGGCTGATGGAAGGGGTTTCAGAGTTCAGATTGCTAAAGTTGCACTGCAATTTTATTTCCCAGAGATTTATTTTTACATTATGTATATGTGTGTGTTTCTGTCATGGTTCTCTGCACATTTGTGCATTTGTTCATGGAGGCCAGGGGCATTAGTCCCCTGGGACTAGAGTTCCAGGTGGATGTGAGCTGCCCAATGTGGGTGCTGGGAACTGAGAATTCTCTGCAAGATCTGGAACTTCTTTTGAACACTGATCCATCTCTTCAGCCTTGGACTGCACTTTTATTATTTTGTATTACATTTTTTTGAGATCAGGGCCTTTTCTTCTCTCTGTAGCCTTGCTTGTTCTGAAGTTGACTACATAGACCAGGCTGGCTTTGAACTTACAGAGATCCACCTGCCTCTGCCACTATGATTGGCTACTCTGCACTTTTACTGAAGCACAAATGTGTTAGAGAAAATAGGAGAGAGACAGGATTACAGAGCTGATCAGGGACATTCCTCCCTTAGCTGAGTCCAAATGCCCCATAGTTCACCACATGGAAGTCCCAAGTGCCTCTGCTACACCAGACACAGGGGTGAGCCTGACCCTGCAGGACTGGGGCTGCTCAGGCATCCTGGGTCTCAAAGACCAGTCTAGTGGGGAAAATGAACTTTTCCACAGCAAGTGACATTTTCCATGAATGCCTTCTAAAGACAAACTCTGGTGTTAGGCATGCCCAAGGTGTTTATAGAAGGGAGCTGTCTGTGTACTGCAGATGCTATTATGGAAAGTTCCAGAGGGTTTAGTGCCTCTATCTGGAAGGCAAGGTTGTATCTACCAGCTGCTGTTGTCCCCTTGTGTCAACTTTTGAGTATTTCATTTCAACTTCCTTCATGCTCTTAGGATATGTCTGGAAGATAAGTAAAGTGTGCTTCCCCATTGTCTATGAGGATGTATTAAGTGTGAAAGACCTGACCTGAATGTAGGCCCCATAGTCTGATAGGCTGGGAACCACCTAGGAGGAAAAAGAAAAGAGCAAGCTGGCTAGTGTGGGCACACCCCACCCCCACCCCGGGCTTCCTGGCTGTTGTGATGTGAGTAGCTGTCCCGTGTGCTCTTCACCATGTGTGGAAAACGCTAAAACTGTGGACAATATAAACCCCCTCTCCTTAAACTGTTTCTTAAATTGTCACAGCAGTGAAGAGTCCAATATGTGCGTGATTTGGTGGGTTGAATGAGAATGTTCCCCACAGTTCAGATGTTGGAATACTTGGATCTCTGTGAGTGGGGTGGTGCTGCTTGGGGAGGCTCAGAAGGTATAGCCTTGTTGGAGGAAGCATCTCACTGTGGGATGACTTTGGGAGTTTAAAGACTCCTGACATTTTGAGTTTGCTCTCCCAGCATGCTTCGTGCTTGCACAGTTCAAGATGTGAGCTCTCATCTTGCCATCATGCCTGCTGTTTCTTTTTTATTTTATTTTATTTTTTATTTTTTTATGCCTGCTGTTTCTTGCCATGACAAACTCATCCGTCTGGACCATAAGTTCAAATAAACCCTGTCTTATATAGGTTGCTTGTAGGGATCCAGACATTATGCTGGCCAGCCTCTGTCACCTGGCAGAATGCACTCAGGCAGTACTCTGGTCAGTCCAGGGTTCCATGACTGTGTAGTCTGCATGCTCGTGCAAAGGACTCTTTTAAAAGAAAAGACCCCCACCCATTTATGCTCTCGATCTTTCTGCTCTCTTTTTCGTCTCTCTTTCCGGCTGTTCCCCTGGGGCAGACAGGACTTTTCCCGTCTCCCTCTTCTCTTTTGTCCTTTCTCTGTCTCTGTGTCTTTTTTTCCTCCTTTGTCTTCCTCCCTTCCCTTTCTAATAAAACTTCTCACTTAAGCGCTTCCTGCCTGGCATATTTGTCCAACCACCTCAGTCAACCTCCCCGGCTATGAAATCCTCCAAGGTTCCTTGCATTTTATTCCTAACGTTGACTTGGTCATGGTGTTTATCACAGCAATAGAAAAGCCATTAATACATATGAATAAGTAAAATGACAGGCCAATTTTTGAACATGATACTGAAAGACCCCTGCCCCTTAACTCTTAAGTTTGCCTCCTCCTCCGGTCGGCGGCTGATGGGGCGCGCGGCGGATGCCTCGCTCCTGCGCCTCCCGGACCCCCACCCCCGCCGGCCTCCACTTCCCCCGCTGCCGCACGTCCGGCCGCTGGTTCCCTCCAAAGCTGGTCCACCCAGGCGTCCGCCTGGCACCGCGCCCCGGGGCTGGGGCCGAGCGAGGAGCCCACGAGGCGGCCCGAGGGCAAGCACCAGGTGGGCTGGCCCGAGGGCGAACACCAGGTGGGCCGGCCCGAGGGCGAGCATCAGGTGGGCCGGCCCGGGGCCCCGCCCCGCGCCCCCGCCCGATGGGGAACACTCCGTCCCAAGGCCCTCGCCCCCAAGGTCAGCCATCTGGATGCGGAGGGGGGAATTGAGTCTGTTGTACCAGACACCAGACCTTGAGAATATGCTGGTCTGGAATGGCTCTGTGCCTCACTTGAACCGTCCAATAGAAATGACTCTGTACTTCGCCTCATTTGAATAACCCTGTGTAGCGCCTCATTTACATTGACCAATGGGAATAGCTCTGTACTGCGCCTCATTTGAATTATCCAATAGAATCCCTGCTTCTCGCTTGCGCTTTTTGCTATATAAGGACCCCTCTCCCTTGGCTTGGCGCGCTTGGCCTCACAGAAGCTAAGTCGCCCTGGGTACCCGTGTCTCCAATAAAGCCTCTTGCAGTTTGCATCCAAGTTCGTGGTCTCGCTGATTCCTGGGTACGGGTCTCCTTCTACGAAAGTACCTCCGCGGGGGTCTTTCAATACAAAGTAATACATTGTATTACAATGTCAGTGAATAAAATGCACAATGTGTTTATTAATATTCATCGACACCAAATAAATTTTACTCCAAAATTTTAAGATAGTATATTAGAGTTCTCTCAATATATTTTATTTCATTAGTAGATTAAATAAGTAAATATGATTATATCAATAAGTGATCATGAGGTGCTAGTGTAAATCATGAAATATATATGTGTGGCAGCTGACAAGTTTATTTTAAAATTTTTTCTTTCTTTTTTGGGGAGTGGGTTTTTGAGACAGAGTTTCTCTGTGTAGCCCTAGCTGTGTGGAACTCATTCTGTAGATCAGGCTGGCCTCAAATTCAGAGACCTGCCAGTCTCTGCTTCCTGAGTGCTGGGATTAAAGGCCTTAGCCACCACCACCTCTGGCTAATTTTCCTTTTTTATGTGGGTGTTTTGTCTGTGTGCCACATTTATGCAGTGCCTGTAGAGGCCAGAAGAGAGCATCAGATCTTCTGGAACTGGTGTTATTGATGGATGTGAGCAGCCATGTGGATGCTGAGAATTGTACCGGGATCCTCTGGAGGAACAGCCAGTGCTCTTAATTACTGAGACATCTCTCCAGTCCTTAAGTTTATTTAAAAAAATAATTGTGGGTATATAATAAAGGGCTGAGAAAAGTTGTAAGGAGAATAAAGAATTTCTCAACAGAGTTCCAGGGCTTACTTTAAAGCTATAAGAGGTATGTAAGAGCAGGCAGAGGCTTTGCTCCTCGATAAGTGGCCTGTCTTCTGCCTTTTGTTTCTGCCATGAAAACTGCACACCCTCTACCTCAACCTACCAATCTGCCATCTCTTCTTTGACCCAGATTCTTCCCAGAATCCAGGGCCTTGGCGTCTAGGGGTTGCCTCTCAGCCATCTTTCTCTCTGACTTCTAGTTCCCTGGATAAAGGCATATTTGCAGAAAAAGCTCTCCCCTCCCTGTATTTATTGACTTTTTTCATGATAGATGTATGATCAATCTTGGTAAATGGACAAGGGAAGAAAATGGCTCTGTTTAGAGTATCAAGTTATAAATTATGGACTGCTTTGCCAGCATCTTCCACCCCGTGATTTGGCATGTAGGTGGGATTACAGAAACATTTCCAGGACATACAATCTGAAGTCCATTCTCAGGTGAAAGCCGATTTTATTTCCAGGATTAGTCCAGTCAAACCCTCTACAGTCTTCCTTTCTTCCTGGTCTACTCACTCTGCTAAATTACAGTCACGTATCATTTTATGACAGGGAGAAATTCTGAGAAATTCATTGTTAGGACATTTTGCCACTGTATGAACATCACAGGGTCTATTATACAAACATAAATGGTATGGCTTCTGACCTATCTAGACAATATTAAAATCTTATGAGAGATTAATGTTGTTTACATGGTTGGGTGACTAAAATGTGGTCCCATTATCAGTGTGTTTTTCTGGGGTGTGGCTATTTTCCTCTGGCCCAAGCCAAGCAAGCAACTGTGGTATTTGTCACTTTGGTCAAAGTCTTCCCAAACTTTTGAACGCCTGTAGATAAAATTTGCATGTGGATGGAAATGTGAGTGTAGATGGTATGTTGTTCATAGGCCTGGGGCTCATCTTTCACACTCTACCTGCCTTCTCAGTGGCCTGGATAGAGTTCCAGCCACAAGGCGCCATGGAGTGGTGAACTGAGGACCAAGACAGAGTTGGATGCTGAAGACAAGTGCAGAGATACCACATTGACCTGGACCCTTGTTTTCAGAATTGACAGATTAAAATGCAGTGTGTGTGTGTGTGTGTGTGTGTGTGTGTGTGTGTGTGTGTGTGTGTGTGTGCTCGTGTGTGTCTTTGTGAGTTATAAAATTTGTCCCCTTTGAGTATAGTCTAGAAAAACTGGGACACCAAGCTCCTGGTAGAGGAGGTACAGAACTGTCAGCCTCCCCTAGCCCTGGGGCCCTGATGCCCTTGCAGACTCAAGCTTGTGACCTGGATGTGAACTAGGCCTGACATGGTGATGATGGGTCATTGGTCCCATGAGGACAGCAAGTGAGGCTGTACTGTGGGGCCCTGGCTACAGCTGTCTTTCCTCTTCTCTGATTGGGGTGCCCTTGGAGCCCTCCTTAGTAGTGGACACAGTAGAGATGGACACTTCCAGTGATCCTGAGCTCCCGTAGCTGCTCCAGTGCTTTCTGGTTCAGGCTGGTGGCCCCCAGCCCCTGCCCATTGAGTGCCAGCTTCAGCCCTCCCTCCTGGCATAGAAGCAGTACCTGGTAAGAATAGCTTGATTTGGTGGCAGGCTTCCAGAAAGACCCTCCCTGGTGTACTGCCATAGGGATCTTCCTCCACTGAGGGGACACAGTGATCAGAGACAGTCAGGTCCAGGGGTTAAAGTTCACCATCTGCAATGCTGCTTGCTTTCCACTGGGAAATGTTCTCATAAAGGGAACTCGAGACCAGGTCTCATGTATGTAGCTCAGACTGGCTTCAAGCTTCCTATGTAGCTGAGGCTGGCCTTGAACTCCTGATCCTCCTGCCTCAGTTTCCCAAGGACTGGAATTACAGGTGTGCTCCATCACACCTGGCCTTTAGAAGCTTAGGGGAGCTTTTAAAGATAACTGATGTTTGGGTCTACCTGCATTCATGATGCCTGTATTTCTGGGCCCAGCATCTCTGGCATCAGTATAGACGACTGACAGCCAATGTCTGAACATTTTTTCCTGCAGGGCTGGCTCTGGCTACCTAGCCCCAGGGTGTTGATCCATCCCAGGATCCAGCACAAAGTCTTCCAGATCACTTATGGGAATAGGCTCAAGAAGAGATGTGACTATTGGCTCAGACCTACCTCGAAAAATCGCTGGGGGTAAAAGAGGAAGGGGGCTGCGATCAGCTTCTTTCGTCCCCAGGAGGAGACCCAGGCCAGTGTTCTGTCTGTGAAGGAAGCTCTGATTGTCACTGGAGCATGGGTGGTCCTATCCCTCAGGCTCAGGGTGAAACTACAGGAAGCAGGCAGAGAAGTGAATCAGCCTGTTGCCTTCAGGCTGCTGTATCTCTGAAGGCTGGAGGCAGGAGAGCCACTGGAAGATCGGATAGCTTCCAAGAATTAAGTTTCTGTGTCAGGCTCTGGGCAGGACACCTGGATGTATAGCAGCACAGAGGCGTAGACAGCACATGGGTATCATACTTGAATCCCTGGCTGGAAGACTAGGGGGGCAGAGCAATTACCTAGCTGGAACCTCAGTTTATTCCCCTGAAAACAGGGGTAGCTTGATCAGAGCAGCAGGTAACATTTATTGTTGTGTCAGGTTGTGGCTTAATGCTTTGGCAACAAGCTTAGTGGTAAGGACCAGGCTGCATGGGTTATGCTCTGTAGCTTCAGAGCTTCAGCCTTCGATGAGTCACCTAATCTCTGTGTGTTTCCTCATCTGCAAACTAGGAAGGATAAGAGTGCTGTTCTCGTCTTGGCTTGTTAGAATTAAACAAAAGGACATGTAAGTTGCTTGTGTAGAATAGTAAGTGAGTATGAAAATGATATTCTTTGCTTAGACAGTATTATTATATAGCACAGCATCTACGTGTGTGTGTGTGTGTGTGTGTGTGTGTGTGTGTGTGTGTGTGTGGGTGTGCGCGCACGCGCACGCGCGCGCGCGCGTGCACCAGGGACTAGAGGAGGGTGTCAGGTGTCCTCCTCTATTTCTTTCGTCTATTCCTTTGAAGCAGGCTCTCTCCCTGAGCTTGGAGCTCCAGTTTCTCAGTGAGGCTAGAGGCCAGCAAGCCCCAGCACTCCTTCTGTCTCTGTCTCCAGGGGTGCTAGTGTTATGAGTGTACCTGGCTTGTTCCATGGGTGCTGGCATTGGAACTCCAGCCCTCACATTTGTATTGGGAGTGCGCTTAAATTCGGAACCATCTCCAGCTCCAGAGTTTTGATGGGTGTCTAGAGGGAATCTCTTATCAAGTCTAGGGCTCTGTTGTATGGGATCAGGGTGACATTAGGGGCCACAGAAGCCTCTCCTTTAAATGGATCTAAGCTACAGGTCTGGGTTTGAGTGTCCACTGGAGGAGAAGGCAGGAAGCATCCATTTTCTAACTGCCTACAGGTTCTGACTCCCAAATACTACAGAATACTTCCTTTGTAGGGTAGCTTGGTTGTTCCCTAAACCAAACATTGTGACAAAGGAGAGGCCATATCCCCTATTTGGGACTCAACTGCCAAGTATTTAAAATTAAATTATTTAAAATTAAACACTTACTCTTTCGGCTCTTGCAAGACCAATCCTCGAACTACAATGACTTGCCCGGGCCAGAGACCCCGAGGAAGAGTGCGTGAGCAGGGTACCTCCTGACAGAAATGGAAATGACTGAGGTGGTGATCACAGGGGCGTCAGGATCCCTCACCAGCAGGCTCCCTTCAGGGACCCAGGGACACCAGGGTAGGTGAGTTTCTCTAGAGGCTTGTGGCTAGGAGACTCAGTACTGCCCATGTACTGAGTGTCTGCTGTAGACACATGAGGGCTTCTTCAGGCTCCTCCAGCCTGTGCTCTGTGTCCTGGCGCTTTCTCCCACAAATGTGCTCTGAACTGTATGTAGCGGGCATGCAGTGGTTTGGTACTGTGCCATCGATGAGCAACTGGAGGTCTGGGACTGGATGGAGCCTTAACCTAATGCTTGGCACTAGGCCAGTCACTGGGAAGTATTAAATACCCCGTATGCAGAGTGAGTGAAGAGGGTGAGATGAAACTGCAGCTGCCTTACCCTCCCATTGCTGCAGTTTTCACAAAGAAAGGGAAACCAGGAAGTCAGGGAGCTGCAATGAGACTACAGATCCAGGAAGCTCACTTACCAGCCTGGGACTATACAGCAGGAAGGGCTGAAGGGGAGAAAGAGGCAGGGGAGGGTGTTAGCATTTGCCTGGGCAAAGAGGTCTTCCTACTTTGCTTGCACCGGAGGGACACAAACAGTTTGTGCTTCTCCTAGCAGCAGGTGAGTGACTGGGCTCCTGGTGGAGGAACCTTTGGGTCTGAGGATACCCCTAATCTCTGAGCAATGGGGAAGAGTTGGAATGACACAGTGGGGCTTTCATCCACATCTCCAACAAGGTCATGGGTCTCATCTCCATTTTTGTCCTGTGACACCAACCACAGCCACCTTGCAGGGTTGATCTGGGAATCTAAAGCTCCATAGAAAGTGTCTTCCCATGGGAAGCATGGGCCCCTGAAGGTAGCCAGACTCCTCCAACTCATCTTCCCAAGGTTGCCTTGGAGGTAGAAGGGGGAGAGGCAAACCCAGGCTCTTCAGGGGCTTAAGGGGGCCAGGCCTATTCCTGGTACCCACAGCAGTGAGGGAAGGGACCCTGTGCAACCATGTGAGGGAGGAGAGGGGCCAGCTGGCATCTGTGCACGGCTGTCCAGCCCTGTTCCCCAAAGACTCAGATATCCCAGCTGGGGAGCCACCAAGACTGAAGACTAGGTTCCAGTCCCTGGGCTCACATGGGGGAAGAAAACCCTGACAAACTGTTCTCTGACCTCCACACATGCGTGTTTCTCTCACTATGCACACAAGGACACATCATGTATCCACACACACAAAGTAAATAA
The DNA here is from genome assembly GCF_003668045.3 of Cricetulus griseus. Taxonomy (NCBI): domain Eukaryota; kingdom Metazoa; phylum Chordata; class Mammalia; order Rodentia; family Cricetidae; genus Cricetulus; species Cricetulus griseus. The sequence continues at coordinate 51,809,610 of NC_048596.1, read as the reverse complement.
ATGTAATAAAAATAGAAGAAACTCACATATCCAACTGGATACTCTCTTCTGCCCTCCACAAATGGCTGTTAAGAAACAAAAAGGAACTGCGAGCCTTTGGGGCCACTGTAGGCCCCTGATGGCTTCTCATACCTTTTAAAGCTGGTGTGTAGAACATTCTTATTCCCGGCCCCACCTCAGATTTACTGAATCAATCCAGGGATCTTTTGGCAGCACTGGGGATTGAACCTAGGACCTTACTGTTGTCAGGGCACTGAGCCACATATTTAGCTGTATTTTGAATAAGCTAATCAGGTAGATAGGATCCATCTATTAAAAGCTTGCACGGACCCTGATGTGCCAAATCCTTTGTCCCCTCAGTGCCAAGCAGACTCCACCATCAGGACACTCTTGTCTGTGGCTCCTGGGCTTCCTCACTGCAGTCACCTTCTCTTCTTCCTCACCCCATTCCTTTCTGACACCCCTGTGCACTTCCCCTCTCTCAGTTAGCTGGACCATATGAGACCTTCCTCAGTCTTTAGTCTGGGTGAGAGATCCAGCCCCAGACCTGTCCAGATTAGGGGAAGTCAGAGGCCACCACTGACCCAGTGTTGGCTCCAAGAGAACTTACTTACATTGATGTTCAGGAATCCAACAGCCTTCACCAAAACGTCACCATATATGCCTAGGGTGTCCACACGTGATAGGGGGAGCTGGTAGCGGTAGTGAAGAAAATGCCGTCCATTTACACTCACCTGGAGAAGCAGATAGAGCCCAGATGAAGAGCAGCCCACTGTTCACTGTGTGCAGAATCCATCCCAGGTACTAGCAAGCATGCCTCCCTAGGTTTTACTTAACTTGTTCTCCCCCACCCCCAAACTCTGCAAGGCAGGTGCTTTGTACAGATAAACTTTTGTAATCAGTCCAAGGTGGTGGAGCTGGTAGGTGGCAGAGCTGATCCTGGGACCAGAGCACTGTCCATGCCCTCTTTACCCATGACAGGGCTATTCCCTTTTTTAGCCAATGTGAGTTGTCATCATTGTCACTACCTGCTGGGGACCTGCTTTGTCAGGGTTCAGGTCCCAAGAGGATGAGTGGAGTTCTGGTGGTTGGGTAGGAATTGGGGGTGGGATGAGATCTGAGGGTGGATCAGGATGGCTACCATTGTGGTTATTGAGAAAAGGCTACACCTTTTGCACACAACAGTTTAGTCACAGGCAAGAATGAAAGCGGACTCAATGATTCAAGGGCAAAAAGGGCCATTGACTTCATTACAGCATTTTTCCTGAGACAAAAGTACGTTCATCAAGTATCTAAATATCTATTGTTCTCAAAGGTTCAGTAACTCCACTGGTAGCTCTCTTGTACCAAGGAAGGGCCTCATGCCAGAGATAAGGATAATGACTGTTTTCTAGCAAGGCCCCTGACAGAATGGAGGCCGTTAACAAAATGCCTGACCTCGGGAAAAGGACTTCTGGAGACCAGACCCTCCATTACAATTTAAGAACAATTTTCATTCCTCAAGGGGGATGAAGCAGCATTTGCACTGAGGTGTTCCATAATTGTGTCCCTTTGTGTCTCAGTCTTCCACATGGGCCTGCTCCCTTCATACACTCCCAGAAGGGAAGGTCTGGTGTTTTACTCTTTTCCCACTGTGCCTCTCTGACCTCTATACTTATCAACTGAACTCTGGCCCTCAGTGGCCTCAGGGTCTGGATCTGAATCATAGGTTTTCATCCTTGGGGTCAGGTGTGTCTAGTCAGTCTCTAACTTTCCTGTTCTTGAATCAGGAAATTCAGGAGGGCACAATGGGATTCCTGTGTGCAGAGTCATAACACGGTAGAGAGCATTTTTTCCTAGGAATTATTTTGTTTAAAGAGGTTGCCGTTTTTATACATTTTCAGCCTTCAAAGCCCACACAAAATTTCCCAAAGGAAAAGGCATACAGGAACTCCTATAACACACAGTGAGAATCATTAAAAGTGAAAGTTAAAAGGTGCTGGAGAATGTCTGAGGTGTTGAAATGCTGGAACTTTGTCAAACAGCAATGGTCTCCATGGCAACCACTAGCAGCAGCAGCACCGCTGTCATCCTTCTCCTTCCCCCCCCATCTACAGCAAGGAAACCAAGGCTCAGAAAGCTGGGGAAATTTGTATGCGCTAGGATTTCCCTTCCACCAGCTGCTTTATCCTGTAGCGCCTTCTGAAGGTCTCATCATTTTATTAGGATCATATTGGAGGTCAAAGCCGGGGCATTAAGTTCTCTCTCCCTGTCTCCTGCCACCTCAGCTGTGAGCTGATTGTGAAGATATCCGCCTCAGACCTTGTGGGGGGGATTTAATGGGCACATTCTCATAAAGGGTTTAGTACTGTGCCTAGCAAGCAGGAGGCCTCCAAGTGCTTGCTCTGACCATGCAGTGGATCCCTCTTGCCATTAGATACAGGGGCCTTAGGACGTTCTTATTGCCGTATGGGCCAGAGCAGCCCTAGCCCCTTCTCTACAGTGCTGTTTATCAAAGTGCCATGGAAAACTGGACAAGAGAAGGGATAGTGTATGGTGCCAGTTCTAGACTATTTGATGCCTATCCTTTATACTCACCTTCACCTCTTCATTCTCAAAGAGAAAGAGGATGAGGAAGCTAGCACCTCTCTGCAGAGTGACGCCCGGCCACCGGACCTCTTTTTGCCAGAGTCCACCTTGGAGGGTGTTGCAGATGACGTGCGGTTTGACGGTGTAGAAGCGAGGGTTGAAGTGGAAGGCAATATCCGGCCGAGGATGCAGGCAGCACCCACACTGGAAGTCCACCTGGAACCTAGTGGGGGTGTTGTGTGGCTTTTGAGATGTCCTTCTGGTCAGAGACCCACAGAGATTCTGAAGGTAGAGAGGAAGCCCAGATTGATGCCCCTAAATCTGGTCTCTACCAAACCCTAGTTAGTCCTTACCTTCGTGCATGTAGAGGGACCACGCCCTGAAGCATGACCATCTTGCCTGCATACAGGCCACCAAAAATTGTTGTGACATAGGGAACCACCTGGACAAGGGAGAGAAACCAGGTGGGCCGACTGGAGGTAGAGTCAGAGGCTCCCGTGTGGAGAGGTGGGTGTGGTGAAGTTAATGTTGACTTTTAGCTTGATGAAATTTACAAATGCCTTGGAAACATACTTTTAGGAACATCTATGAGGGGTTTTCTAGATAAGGTTAATTGCAGTGGGAAGACCCACCCTAAATGGGGACAGTACCTTCTCATAGGCTGCTCCCAGACTGAGTACAAAGGTGAAGGCCAGCGGAGTACAAGCATTCAAGGTCTTTGATTCTTGACTGTGGAGTTGTGAGGGTGGCCACCTCCTACCACCTTCCCTACCATGGTGGGAGTATCGCCAATGGCTGGGAGCCAAAACAAACCTTTCCTGCCTTAAGTTGCTATTGCTAAGTATTTTTTTTCACAGCAATAAGAAAAAGTAACTAATACACTCTCAAGAGAAAAATGTCCTTGTAGGGAACAACCAGTTTTCTCTCCAATATTCCTGGATTAATCACTTCTGTCATTGCTGTAACAAGATCCCCGACAAAGCACCTGAGGGAAGGGAGGGTTTATTCTGCCTCACAATTCCAGGGTACAGTGCATCATGCAAGAAGTCATGGCAGCAGGAGCTTGAGGCAGCTGGTCACATTGTATACACAGTCAGGATTCAGGCTGCGACAAAACCTGGTGCTTAGCCTGATGCATGCTTTTTATTTAGACCAGGATTCAGCCCCCAGAATGGTGCCACCCCACTCTGAAGGTGACTCTCATTACCTTGGTTAATGGAGCCTAGATAATACCTCACAGGCTTGTCCAGAGATTTGTTTCCATGGCAATTCTACATCCCATCAAGTGGTTAGTCCAATGAACCATCACAGTTCTTTTCAAAGCTCTCCTTTCTTGGGCAGAGATGTCAAAACCACATGCCCAGGGGAAGCCTGATCCAGCATCACTGCCCTATCAGAGCACCAACAGGCTGCTGTGTTCCCACTGAGGCTTGTCACCCACTGCCCCCCAGGAAGGAAATGTCTGAGGGCTGGTGAATGTCCATAGTTTAGGAGCTGGGAAAAGAATGGAGAAGTTGGGAGCATGCCGACCCTGGTGTAGTCTCTCTTCAGGGTTACCCAACAGAGACTAGCCACCTGCTGGGGTTCTGGCCTTCCTAAAGTATGCACACACTTTTCAACCCTTATTCTGGGTCTGTTGTCTCCCGCCCTTTCCTCTCCCTCTATCCTGGCACATTCTTGCTTTCCCTCTCCTGAGTTCTCAGAGCACTTAAATCACAATGCTAGATTGACCCTGGACCCCCAGCATAGAGGAGCCGGCTAGCTGTTTTCTCATTAAGATCACAGCCCCTTATAACTGGAGCCTCACTGTCTTTCCCTCCAAATATGTGCACACAGTGGGAGCTCTGCAGAAGGCATGCTCACAGGCCAGCAGATGAACCTGGGGGCAGTGTCACAGGACCAGGCTTCATGCATTGCTGGTCAACACCCAGTGGCAATCAGAGAGCCCAGATCACCTCAAGGTAGAGCGGGAGGGGGGTGGGTATGGGTCCCTTTCCACCCACACCCCAAGGAGCCTTCCAGGTGGTGGGTCTTAGCCTGTGAAGCAAGAGGATGGGAATCTAGGAGGATTCAGGTGCTTCGGCCCATTACTCAGGCACCTGGGGAGATGCCAGAGGCCAGGCTCTCCACATGGCATGGTGCCCACAGCTTTGCAGGGCCCAGCAGCACAGTGGCTTCTAGTTCCCAGGCTCTTGGCAGAATGTGTTAATTAACTGAGTGATGGAGGAGGCCTCTAGGGAGGAAAGGACCAAGCAGGGGAAGGTAGTGATCAGTGCTCATTAGTGGTAGTGCCTGCTGGAGTTTGGCCTTCTGTAGAGCTTTGCTGGGCTTCAGAAAGTCTCCTGGGCGCTGAACAGGAGCTGGGGGAGGATTTCCACTCTCTCTTATTGGGAGGGTACCAAGGCCCTTCCTTCCAGCTTGGAGAAGCAGCTGCCCTTAGTCGTTAGTGTCCCTGAAAAGGCGAGGACCCTGGAGCCCAATCACTGACATACAAGTTGGGATTTAGCTGATCAGTCACTGTGTTAAGCTTACTCACTGGGTGGAAGGCCGGAGGCTGCAAGATGAAGCTGTCAGGAATCGGGTCCAGGTGTTCATCAACTGACATTGGAGCAGCTGGGACAACTTCAATTCAACTGCCAATCCTGATTCCAGCAGCGCCGTCCTCCACTGCATTAACTCACCTTTCCCGAAAAGGCAGGGGGGTCTTCAGTCTCTGCAGCAGCTGTGCAATCTGTTAGTCTTATCTGTTCTCTATGGAGTCCTAGTGCTTCTTGCAGCAGACCTAGGAACGGCAGACTTTAGTCCCAAAGCAGACTTTAGGACCCACACCCACCCCCCTCCAGCTCTACCGCTTGGCCTGGTGGTACACAGCAGCAGCTTTGGCTGGATCGGGGCTTCTTGCAGAAACTCCGTGTCCAGGGGCGGATAGCTGGCACTCACTCACGGACCAGCTAACTAACCCATCTGTGTCTGAAGCACTTGGTCATTTCGAAGGGAAGCCTGGGGTTGGCTCCTTCCAAGGAGGGCTCACCTGGGCAGGACCTTTGGCGGGTCAGAGGAAGGGATGGTGGTGGTACACGTGTGCAGGTTCCTTGAGAGGCCCCGCCCCCAGCTTCCTGGCTCCTCCTGTCCTCATTCCCCTGCCTCTTTCCCCACTATTTGTTTCAAGTTGTACAGTCCCTTGAGAACATTTCAGCATTAGCTGCAAATGCCAAGGACCAGCTGGGGTCACAAGAAGGGGGAGTGAGTGAAAGGGCAGGGAGAGGAGGGTCCCCTTGGATTCGGATAAAGCACCCTGGGCTAGCGGGACACGGCTTCTGCTCTTATGTGCTGTGTCCTTCCGTAAGTCATTTCTTCTCCCTGAAACACCCCTCCTCCCCACGTAGATAGCTAGCTGTGTTTTAGGAGAGGCCTCCAGGCCTGGTACTGATTCCAGTAAAGCTTCCCCTTTAAAAATAGCATAATTTCTCAACTTTAGTCTAAGTTGGGAGGTTTCCTAATCTAACTGTGGGGTCAGACTTGGCAGCAGGGAATTCCTGGCAGGACCGGGCTAGACAAAATGTCAAGTTCAGAAGAGTAAGTAGTTTCTGGGAAGGGGATGCCGCTAGAAGATTGCCGGAAAGGTGAATTGTGGAGCCTCCACCCCAGGCCTGCTGAAGAGGACGTTTTGTGGTGAAGTTCAAGAATTGACCCTGCAGGCAATTCCGCTGTGCACGAATGTTTGAGAAACCCTGACTTAGGTGCTAACTGAAAGCACTTTTGTTCAGCGCCTGCTGCGTAGGTGGATCAGGGGAGCCGAAGGTATTTCTGTGGGAAATCCCACCCCGGATGTGTTCAGAATAAATAAATTCTATGTACAGTGGGGAGGAGAAACCACAGGTGGAGAGACCAGTTGAGCGAGAATACAGCGCTCTGTGTGGTAGTCAGATCTGGATCCCCAAGGCCGGTGTCGCCCTTCCCCCAGTCCACACTAAGTCCTGCTGGGAAATAAGGAGGGATGATGCACTCATTTACTTGGGTTGCCACAACACCACACAACAGAGTGGGGTGGGGTTGTAAACAACAGAAATCTGTTTTGTCTGTTCTGGAGGCTGACAGCTTTGGTTTCTCCCGGGGCCTCTTCAGTTATCCTCACACAGTTGGTTGTCTCTGCTCTGGATAGCTGGGTGCCAATCTCCCTTTTCTGTGAGGATGCAATCATATTGGACTAGGGTACACCAACAAGACCTCATTTTAATCTTAATTATTTCTGTAAAGGCTGTGTCTGTAAACACAGTCACATTTCTGATGTTCTAGGGGTCAGGATTCAGCACCCAGTATTTAGAGGGTCACAACTGTGCCTGAAACAGAGCAGTGGTCTGTGTTCTCCTCAAATTCCAAGGCCCAGTGGTGAGGGGTGGGGCCAGTGAGGGCCTTCAGGTGAAGGGCAGTGAAGGAAGAAGGGTGACTTGATGTCTCTCTCTCCAGGTCACCTAGACTTTAAATATCCAGGAGGGACCTGAGTGAGCTCAAAATACCCCAGAATCCATTCTCCAGAACAAGAAAGGGGCCATTTTTCACCACACCTACGAACTGGATGGGATAATTAGAGGGTGTGAATATTTGGAGAAAAACCAGTTGGAAGAATAGACAGAACTTGGCAGCTGGCCCCACCCCAATTTAACCCTGCTGGAACTATTTCTATGTGTGTGTGTGAATTGGGGGATCCAGCTTCATTTTTCTCAACACTGATATAATTTCTCTCATCCTCACACATGGACATTCTTTCCTTTTCCAGTGATGAACAAGGTCATCCGTCTTGTGTTGGGTTTCCATGAATGAACAGGCATATTACCAACTGCATTTCATCCCATTGTTCTTGTGGTAGTCATTTATTTATTCTTTTTATTTATGTTTAGTCTATATCTGTGCATGCCACTGGAGTGCAGATGTCCACAAAGGCCAGAGGAGGGCATCAGATCCCCTGGAGCTGGTGTGTTGGCAGTTGTGAGCTGCCTAGTGTGGGTGCTGAGAATCAGATCTGGATCCTCTCTAAGAGTAGAAAGTGCTCTTGATAGCTGAGACATCTCTCCAGCCCTCTGATAAAATACCTCAGTAAAATGTTTTATAATCTTTTACCTGGAAAGATTAATTGTGGAAGTATTAGTCACTGACAAAAATGTAAACTGGTAAGATCTCTAACATATTCCTGAGAGAAGTGAAATTGGTATTGTCAGAAAAAGATATTTTTTATCTTAAAGCTGAAAATTTATATGCACCCTTGGGTATCAAGTCTCATGAACTCTCTTGAATGAATATGCCAAGACACAATTTAGATTCCTTTCCAATTGCTTCAATTAAGGAAAAAAGGCAAACAATCAAACCTACCTATCCAGTAGTTTTATCATTGGATCAATAAACCATGGTATGAACATACAGTGGACTAGCTTACAGTCTCTATATGAGTGTGTATGGGTCTCTGTGACCACCATGGCCGGCAGAGTAACAATCCTTGGAGGATTGCTAGTAGCTAGTGTTGGTCCAAAATTTGTGTCTCTGACTCCAAGTAGTTTGTTTTAGGCATATTGAAGCACAGCACATTGGTAAAAGTTTCCTGGTGATAATACTTCTAATTCTGTGCGCACAATAAAGCACAGAGTTAGCTAGATAAAGATTGGATAGGACTACATTGGAACTCTTTGTAAAGCCCACGTGACACCTTGATGGGTTCTATAGATTGACTGAGCAAAACCAGCTCACAACAAGGGCCTGGGGAAGGATCTGGTATGGTCCCAGCCACTCACAGAGTGCAAAAGTCACCAGGCTGTTCACCGTGGTGAATGCCAGGTTATAAATCTCTTCCTTTGAATTGTTTGTAAAACAACACTGTGTGTTTAACAATAACGGTTCCCCAGTACTTACCTGGGAGCACAAGGATCTCCCTGCCTCCTACACATAAGTAAGTCATAGAAATGACCCCGGGAGAAGAAAGTCGCTGAAGAGTTCACAGTGTGACAGCAGCATCTGTCTCAGTACCTTTGCTAAGTGTACCAGTTGCTTTTTTCTGTTGCTGTGATAAAAACTATGACCATGGCAACTTACAGAAGGATGGATTCATTTGGGCTTATGTTTCAGAGGGATAAATGCTCATGAGGTTGAAGAAGTGTCTTAGGGTTTCTTCTATCGCTGTGAAGAGACACATGACCATGGCAACTCTCATAAGGAAAACAAAACTGTGGTGGCTCACTTACAGTTTCAGAGGTTCAGTCCATTATCATCATGGTACATGGTGGCCCGCAGGCTGACATGGTGCTGGCTACATCTTGATCAGAAGGTTACAGGGAGTGTCACACTGAGTGAAGCTTGAGCAAAGGAGACCTCCAAGTCCAACCCCACAGTGACATACTTCCTCCAACAAGGCCTCACCTACTCCAACAAAACCACACTTCCTAATAGTGCCCCTCACTCCCTCTAAGCTTATGGGAGCAATTATCTTCAAATGATCACAGGAAGTATGGCAGCAAGCAGCAGGTCTGGTGGCAGGATCTGGAAGATGAGCGCTCCTACCTCAACCATGGGCACAAAGCAGCGAGCAGAATGGAAGTGGCACAAGGCCTTTTTCTCCTAAAGCCCACCATCTCCAGGAGGCCACACCCCCAAATCTCTCTGTATTAGTCAGGGTTCTCTAAAGTAACAGAACTGGCAGAGTGAGTGGATACATATCTTGGGTAGCGCAACAATGGCTATCTCACGATGAAGAGGCCAAGAATCCAGTAGTCAGTCCTCCACTCTAGATGTCTCTGCAGTTCCAATCTGGTGCTGGAATCTGGGAGGAGTGCTAGAGAGCTGCTGGTTGTTAGTGTATGTTGGAATCCCAAAGAAGCAGGCAGGAATGCCTTGGCTGCAGGTTCCATGAACTTTCCAGTGAGAGTGAGGGCAAGCAGTCAAAAAGCAGAAGTTTCTTCCGTGTTCTTACAGTGAGCTGCTACCAGAAGATCTGGCTCAGAGTCAGGTTGGGTCTTCCATATCAAATAATGGAAAGAGTCCCTTACAGGCATGCTCAGCTGCTTGGGTTTTAGCTGATTCCAGATGTAGTCAAGTTGACAGTGAAGATTAGTTATCACACTCCTCAAGCAACACCATGAACTGGGGACTAAGTGTTCAAATATCTGACCCTTTGGGGCATTCATTCAGACCATTACTGCATGCTACAATAAAGATCCTGTGGATAACAGAAATGTCTCCAGGCTAGGATGTTCAGGACCTGCTCTAGCAGATTCGGTGTCTGGGGACACCCATTTTCAGGGTCATAGATGGCAACTGGGGGCTCCCAGCTCTCTAGGGGCCTCTTAAGACACAAATCCCATTCATGAGGAGTTTGCTGTCAGGGTCCAAGTTCTCAAAGCCTTTTACCTAGTCCATTTACCTAGGACCTTGGAGTTCAGTATATGAATTTCGAGAGAACACAGGTATCCAGGCCAGACAGCATTCTAAAAATAAAGCTTCAAGCATGAAAACAAGGTATTTGGGATTAAAAAAGATTTGGAAAAAAAAAAAAACACAACAACAACCAGTTAAAGGGTCAGGGGAAATCAATGGATGAATGGATGAAGAATAGTTTTATATTCCACCACAGAGGCTGACTTTTCATTGTTTGAAGAAAAATGGAAGAAACTGGTGATCATGTCAAGCAAAATAAGCCAGACTCAGAAAGACAAGTGTCATGCATGCTCTCATGTGTGGACTGGGAACAGTAACAGTAAGGAAATGAATGAGAAGGGGGGGCTGTGAAGGATATGGAAATTGAGGTGAGGTGATAGTGAGGATAGTTGAATGACGAATTTGATCAAAGCACATCAAACACATGATTTTGTAGAGGGAAAGACCAGGTGGGTAGTGTCACTGTATGTAGTCTTAGCTGAGGCTGAAAAAAGGGATCGTTTGAGCCCCGGAGTTCAAGAGCAAGGTCTCATGGGGAAAACAAAACAAAACAAACAAACAAACAAACAAAAAACAAGGACTCCTTAGACACAAAACTTAAGAGGGAATGAGAGACACAAAGCAAGGGACATAGGTAGAGCTTGTGTTATAGCTCTGAGGTTCCACCTTTGTTTATTACATTATATATTTATTTAGCTTTATTTTTTTGTTTTACGAGACAGGGCTTCTCTGTGTGTAACTGGCTGTCCTTGAGCACACTCTGTGGACCAGGCTGGCCTCGAACTAGCAGATATCTGCCTGCCTCTGCCTCCTGGGATTAAAGGCGTGTGCCACCAACGCCTGGCACTATTTAGCTTTAATTTTTAAAAGGTTTATTTGGTGTGTATGTATGTTTGTGCTTACACATCTATGTACCATGTGCATGCTTGGTGCTGGCCGGAGGTCAGAAGAAGGTGTCAGAACTCCTGGAACTGGAGTTATAGGCAGTTTTGAGCCACCTCGTGGGTGCTGGGAACCGACCTCGGATCCTCTGAAGGAGCAATAGGTGCTCTTAATCCTAGCCATCACCCTAACTCCCATATCTAGCTTTTGTGTCTCACTCTAGTTCAGGCTTGCCTGAATCTCACTGTGTAGCGAAACTGAAGCGGGCTTCCCAGTGGGGCTTCCCAATCGGGTCTCAGAGCCCTCGGTGTGGCTGGTTAGTCAGTAACTGTGGACTTCTCCAGCGGCCTCAGATGCTCCCTCTGACACTTGGCTATCGCGTGGCGCGCCCGCCTTTCCTCTGAGGGGCTGTGGCGCTTTCCTTCCCGCCAGTGTCCATGGATGAGCTTACTGCACAGGGGCAGCGTCTGCACCCACCCCCGCGCGTGCCCCGGTTCCACGCGGGAGTCCCGCTCCGCGCGCCCTCGCCGCCGTTTGCCGCACGCCCCCTGGAGGCTCTATCCCGGTTCCATCCCCGCCGGACCCGGCGCCCATGATCCTGGAGCTCCGCGGTCATCTGCGAGCACTCCAGGTGCGTTGTCTCCGCTGGCCACAGCGGGATGGGCCTGAGTCCGGCCGCCGGCGGGGAGTACGGGATCCGCCTCTCCAGGGTCCCATGGCCGCGCCGCAAGTTCACCGCGAAGACCAGCTGTACCCCGTCAAGTGACACCCAGCCTGCCACTGGAAAGTCAACCGTGTCCCACGCAGGTCTGCCCCGGGAATGGGGCCTCTCCCTCGAAGCCTTTCTGGGTGGTTCTTGTCCCAGTGAGTAGCCGCCTGTCAAAAAAGACTTGGCAGTTGCTTGCGTCTAACCTCCCCCACCACCCCTACCCCGCCTCCAAAATTTATGGAGGGCAAAGAAGGAAGGGGGCACAGTTCTAATCCTTATTTATTTACTGTATGTTTTGGAGACGGGGGTCCTTCTTGCTATGCAGCCCTGGCTGGCCTGGAACTCTGTATTTTGGTCAGGCTGGCCTGGAACTCAGAGATGTGCCTACCTCTGCCTGCAGAGTGTTGGGATTAGAGACATTCACTACCACACCTGGCTTCGGACATCATTCTAAACCGGAACACCCAGCCCACTTTAGGCTTGAGTTGATCTCTCATGGGGTTCACTTCTTCCCGCACAGAAGGCAGTTGTGTATTAAATCACACCCCTTCCCTCCTGAATTAGAGTCAGCGGGATCTCAAGCTCTGTTGGTCCAACTCCTGCCAAAGCGGTTCAAGAAAGACTGCGGGTTAAAACACTCCAGAAGCTTGCCTCGCGGGTAAGATTCATTCTATGAGGACTGGGGCTTTGGAACCAGAAGCCTTTTTTGAAATCTGTCTTAAAACACCCCAACCCCACCAGGTGATATCTGCTCCAATCAGCCAACAACAAACCATTGAGTAGCACCTACAGGGTAAGATTGAGCTAGGCTGTAGACCTGATGGCTGTTGGCATACCTTATTGAAGTTTTTACCCACAAGGCCTCTCTGCAGGCTCTTGAAAGTTGAATGGGTTTGTAGGATCACAAACTAACAAAAAAACTCAAGAGGCTAGTGCCGGGGTGTTAGGTTGGAGTGAGAGGAGGAGGTATCAGGCTTTTTGCATCTTATATCTTCTCTCCTATTAAAATTATCGTGCAAGTACCCCTTGCTGATAAGCATTTGAAAAGAATAACGAAAAAATAAAAAACAAAACCTAAAAGCTCTGATCAGTGTGGGAGGGGAGAATGAATAATAGAATTTATTTGGGAGTAAGTGCAAAGTGTACACACCTTATGGGAAACCAACAGTGCGTTCCAAGGACATGGGATAGAAACATTTAGAGTTGAAAAGAGGACAATGGAAATTGCTGTGAATCGATCATTTTTTGGCCTCAGATTTAATAAATAACAGTGGCATTTAGGAACCAGCAGGAAGGGTGGGTGGGGCCAATCCAAGTTGATCTCTTGCTGGGCAGGTGTCACTCTTTGGGGCAAGTTATGGCTTTGTGGAATTTCTTGTGGTAGCTCATGTCAATTGTGCATGGCAGCACTCCCTCTGGCTACATTTTGTTTGGATTTGAGACCAGGGGACTCTACTTTGAATGTGACACCTCTCACCTACACAGTTAGTTTTAAACAATTGTCAGAAAACCAGGAGGCAACAGGCTTACTGCATGAAAGTGAATGTCTTCATAGAATCAAGTTGGCAGGTGTGTGAGGGGTGTTCTTTCAATGACAGAACAGGAAGTGCTCAGATCTGAAGCCATTGGTCACACACTTTCCAACAGCTGTGGAATAATGTTGTTTGCAATGTGATTGTAAAATCATTTATAGAGAGAATCCAGTAATTAACATGGAGATCACGTCCAGCAAGAACAAAACAGAGCAGATTTCAACACCCAAGTTGGAGATCGAAGGCGAACTAAAAAGTCAAGAATCAGAGGTGCGTATCCCAGGAATTGATAGCATGAGTGCTTTAGTCTCTTGGTGACTGCAGACTGTATTGTGTTTTACTCTGTGTCTAATAAATGTCTGCACTGACATGAGATATTTATTGTGCATTTTCAAGGAGCTTTACTGAGGTGTATTTAGCACATATTTAAAATTGTAGATGTTTAAAATATGCAACTAGACACTTTTTGATGCTGTTAGAGCTGAAAAGAGAAAAATGGCAGTTCCTGGGAAGGATCTGACACGAGATTACCCCTTAGAAGACCTTTATCAGGAGAGAGAGCCTCACAACACGGGGAGGGGCAGCAAAGGTGTAACAATAAGTCTTTCCACCAAGCCACCCGAGTACTGTTGCCACGTGGGCGCTTTCTGCCTGGCTGAAGTTCTGCCTGCCGCCACGTTGAGGTCCCAAGTAACACACAGAGACTTATATTAGGTACAAATGCTGCTTGGCCAATGACTAGGGTTTCTCATCTGCTAGCTCAGTCTTAATTATCATAAATCTATATATTTTATAAGACTTATCTTATGGGATACCAGCTGCTGGTGTCTTCTCTTGCCAGGATCACATGGCAGCTCCAGAGCAGAGAGCAGGAGGAAGAGAAAAAGGGGATGACTTTCTTCTTGCCTTTGCTTATATATGAGTCTGCCTGCTAAGTCACTTCCTGCCTGTATCACAAGACTTCCTTTTACTACATTTCACAGAATCCTCCTTGGCTCCTAGTCCCACCTAACCTGCTTCTTCATTAGCCAACAGCACTCTATTCAACAGCCAGTAAGATAAACATATACAGAGAAGGACATTCTCCATCACATAGGACTTTGTGAGAGCCTGAGACTAGACATAGTGTCTTAACAGCAGCATGGTGAGGCCTTGGAGGGGGAGAGAGTGCTAGCCCTTCAAATCCTGCGAACAAAGAGGTTTTCTGACTCTGATAGGTTTTGGAGGTGTGTGTGTGTGTGTGTGTGTGTGTGTGTGTGTGTGTGTGTGTAAGCTTCATAGCACATGATCTATCTTGGCCCTGTCACTGTAACAAAGGGCACGGTAGCAGGCATCAGGTGGGACCATGCCTATTCTGCAGCTCCAGGGGATGAACAATGTGCTTTCTTATCAACCCTGGTCTCAGAAAGAGAGAGTTGCAGAGGGTTATAGTCTAACAGAGGGAGGGGAGGGAGGGAGAGAAGGAGAGAACATGAATGAGCCATCAAGGGGCTCTGTGATCTCACAGATAACATGTATACGGTTATGAGGCTCCTGTTTGTCATCCCTTCCCTGTTACCACCGTGACTCCATCGCCAGGCTGCCACCAGTCTGCTTTCCGCCAGCTTTAGATTAGTTTGCATTTTCTTAGCAAGTGTGGTCATAGTGCATGTCCTTCATTTTAAACATTTTATTACATTTATTTATGTATTTATTTATTGTGTATGGGGATGTGGGCTTGTGTGGGGGCCAGAGGACAACTTGAAAAAGTTGGTTCTTTCCTTCTACCCACGTGGATTCCTGATGAAACTCAGGTTGTCAGGCCTAGAGGCAATGCCCTTTACCCCGAGTGATCTTTCTGGTTCTCTAAAAGTGGATTGGTGAGATGTGAGGGTCAGCTGAAGACCACAGCTGTAACAGCTACTACTGGCTTTCACTATGACCTTGTGATCCTGTGCATTTAAATCATCTCTTTAGCAAAAAAAATAATCCTAACCACGAGTTTTACTTTCTCATTACATAACAGAACAACAACAACAAAAAAACCCAAAAACAAACCAACAGTCAGTTGAGTCTGTAGATCAATTATTTAGGGTTATAGAGATGTCAGCCATTCTAACATTTTCACAGGATCAATGCATGTGTCTCTAGTGTTAAAACCAAAGAGAATCCCAAGCTCTCCTTTAACATTTTTTTTATTTTACATTTTTTATTCGTCATACATACCAATCACAGTTCCCCATCCTCCCCCCACCTCTCCAAACCTCGCCTCCCATCCGCTCCTCAGAAAGGGTAAGGGCCTCCCATGGGGACTCTGGCACATTAAGTTGAGGCAGGACCAAGCCCCTTCCCTCTGCATCCAGAATGAGCAAACATAGGGGATGGGTTCCAAAAAGCCAGCTCATGCACCAGGAATAGATTCTGGTCCCACAGCTAGGGGCCCCTCAAACAGACCAAGCTACACAACTGTCACCCATATGCAGAGGGCCTAGTTAGGTACCATGCAGACTCCCCAGCTGTTGGTCTAGAGTCCATGAGCTCCCATGACCTCAGGTCAGCTGTCTCTGTGGGTTTCCCCATCATGATCTTGGCCCCTCCCCCGCTCATATAATCCCTCCTCCCTCTCTTCTTGGCTATGGATCTTTGCATATGATTCCATCAGTTACTGGTTCTATGATGACAGGGTAGTCACCAATCTGATTACAGGGAAGGCCAGTTCAGGCACCTCTCCACTATTTCTAGGAGTCTTAGCTGGGGTCATCCTTGTGGATTCCTGGGGATTTCCTTTTCACCAGGTTTCTCCATAACCCCATAATGGTCCCCTCTACCAAGATATCTCTTTCATCGCTCCCCTATTCTGTTCCTCCCCCAACTAGACCATGTTTTCCCTTTTGTTTCCTTCCCCTACACCCACCCCAGTTTATCCTAGAGATCTCAGCTATTTTCCCTTCCCAGGGCGATCCATGCAACTCTCTTAGAGTCCTTCTGGTTACATAGTTTCTTTGGAGCTTTTGGAGCTGTGGTTTGTAGTCTGGTTAATCTTTGCTTTACCTCTAGTATCCACTTATGGGTGAGTACATACCATGTTTGTCTTTCTGAGTCTGGGTTACCTCACTCAGTATGATTTTTTTCTACTTACAAGTTGCTTACAAATTTCATGATGTCATTGTTTTTTTTTTCAGCCAAGTAATATTCCACTGTGTAAATGTACCACATTTTCTTCATCCATTCTTCAGTTGAGGGACATCTAGGTTGTTTCCAGGTTCTGGCTATCATGAATAATGCTGCTATGAACACAGTTGAACAAGTGTCCTTGTGGTATGATTGAGCATCCTTTGGGTATATGTCAAGAATGGTAATGCTGTGACTTGAGGTACATTGATTCCTGGTTTTCTGATAAATTGCCATACCAATTTCCAAAGTGGCTGTAAAAGTTTGCACTCCCCCTCAGCAGTGGAGGAGCGTTCCCCTTACTCTACATCCTTTCCAACATAAGCTGTCGTCAGCCATTCTGACTGGTGTAAGATGGTATCTCCAAGTTGTTTTGCATCTGCATTTCTCTGATGACTAAGAATGTTGAGCAATTCCTTATATGTCGTTTGGCGATTTGAGATTCTTCCGTTGAGAATTTTCTGTTTAGATGTGTACCCCATTTTTTAATTATATTATTTGGTATTTTGATATCTAGTTTCTTTAGTTTTTTATATTTTTTGAGATCAGCCCTCTGTTAGATATGGGGTTGGTGAAGATCTTTTCCCGTTCTGTAGGCTGCCATTTTGCCTTATTTACCATGTCCTTTGCTTTACAGAAGCTTCTCAGTTTCAGGAGGTCCCATTTATTGATTGTTGCTCTCAGCATCTGTGCTACTGGTGTTCTATTTACAAAGCGGTCTTCTGAGTCCAGGCTCTCCTTAAAGGCTCTTTTCATAGGGCACTGCAAACATTTGGGTCAGATGTCTGTTCAAATGATGCTTCCAAAGATCTATTTATATTAACAGAGAACAGAATGGGTTGGTAATGGTTATGAACACTCAGATATCTTCATATTGCACAACACAAACATTGTCAGTTGAGCACCTAACAAGTCAGATCTGTTTTCAGTAAGTTTTATGGCAGTTTTAGGCAGAAAGTTCCTGCTGTCTTTAAGATTCCCCGAAAAAATTACCAAGACTTACGCTTTGAAAGGCGAGTTCCAGAATTTCAGGAGGTGACATGAGCAAATGTCAGGACCTTGTAATTCCCTATGATGAGCAAACTGGGGTCAGAATAGAGGAAATTGAGGCGGCACTGAACAGTATGGCAAGGAGCCCACAGCCTTGCTTCTCTGCAGTGCTTTGCCCAGCAGAATCCCAAAGGGTGGCCTTGTTCTTGCCCAAAGACTCTTCCATGCCACTGAGCAGAACAGAGAGAAAATACAAATGTATGTAAGCTGTATGGCCGTCAACTCCCCACACTGGCCTTGTATGATGTTCATACATGGTTTCACTCAGGTTCCTGTTTAGAGAGTTGTGACAAAGACTTGCTGTGACCTATCACTTCAAGCCCTGTTTTCCCTCACAGGTGTCTTTGACAGAAAACTTGTTAATCTGTCCCCTCTGTTCCCAGAGTCTCCATCCTTTCTCATGCCATCCATCATTTACATCCGAGTTCTGCTGCTTCTGCCACACTCACCTACCTGTTGCTTTACAAAGCACGGGTGGGTTAATGCCAAGGGAGAAGGTGAGATAACCACGTCTTGGTGTTGTAGCATGCAAGGTGCACCAGCTTCTTCACTTTTTCTTTTTAAAAATGTATCTCTGTTCTTTGAGAATCTAATAAGTGTGTACAATGTTTTTGGGTACTATCCACATTTTTTAAAGCACTGAATCCAGTTAGTACTGCTGGTATGTGCTTGTGTGTAGACCCATCCATTGTAGCATGGGCAACCTGCTAGGGGCCACATCCCTGACTGATGCTTGCTGGGGGCAGGGAGAACCAGCTCTTTTCCTGAAATGAGGTCTTGAAATTTGCTGGAAATAGATGTAGTCCCGCCTGATCCCCTCTCTCTTTTCATTTTCTGTTTCCATATGTCTGCTCCATGTTCATCCCTTGCTCGCTCTGTGCAGGTTCCTCATGATTGTCTACTTCCAGGGAACCTATGATTGTCTACTTCCAGGGAACCTCAGTTTTTTTGCTTCCTCCGAGACTTGGCCAGGTATTGCCAGGACAGCCCTGTTCTGCTCTTGTAAACATAGCATAGTTGTGTTCTTATAAACTAGATGTATGTATCCCCTCCAAAATTCACATGTTGACGTCTTAACCCTCAGCGTGGTTGTATTTGGAGTAAGGGAATAGTGAAGGTTAAATGAGGTCATGAAGTGAGGCCCTGAGCTGCTATGATCGGTGTTTTTGTGAGAAGAAACTCCAGGAAACCCTCTTTCTCTTTAGCTTCACCCCCCACTCTGTGAGAGCACACAACAGGGAAGTCATACGGGCACAGGTGAGGTGGTGGGCACCATAAACTGAAATAAGGGGCCTCAGAATGACACCTGCCTTGCTGCATCTTGATTTTGTACTCCACAGTCTGAAGAACCCTGAGGAAGTTAACATGTGTTGTATAAGGCATCCAGTCAGTGGAATTTGATCATGCCAGCTTGAGCTGACAAATGCAAAAATACATGGCTCTTCCCTTGAGACAGACCCTCATCACTCTGTCTGAAGTCTGAGTCCTAGGTGCAGTGTGGGCTCTGGCCCAGCCTAGTGAGTTCCCCAGACTATCACCCTTCCATACTGTCCCCATACTCTCAGGCCCAGCTTGATTACTGTACCTTGTACACCAGCCCAGGCTGCCCCAGCTGAAAGCGTTCTTGGTTACTACTGAATTGGAATCACTCCTGTCCCTCCGATCAAAACTCAGCACTGAGTGTCTGAAGGACTAACCTACCAACATCTCTTACCTGATCTGAAATCAACCAAGCTTCTACCCAACAGAGGCAGGCTAGAATCTTACGTCAGACATGCAACCAACAAAAGCTTACATGCCCAGGTCACATAATAAACAGTATGAAAGGACAAGACAATATGTGCCCTCTCCAGTCTAAATTCTCTAGTCCTATGGGAATGTTCTCCCATGAGAATTACTGAGATGAATCCCAGGGTACAAAATATAAAAGAACAATCATTTTCAGAACATAGGAATAAACTCCTGAGTGATGCTCAGGAAAACACAAACATGTGGCTGAGTGAAACAAAGACAACTCAGGACCTGAAAACTAAATTCAGTAGAGAGGGAAACACACAGAAGAAAACTCAAGCTGAAATGAAGATTCGATTGAGAAGATGAAGGCCCCACCCCTCCTCACTCTGCTTTTGATCTCCAACCCTCCTCCTATCATTTCCAGGACCCCTTTGATGGCGATTAACTAACTTTCTCTGTTGTCTTGATCTCTCTGCTAGAGTCTCACCACCAGCACTTCCATATATGCTGTTGTCTTTCCTTCTGGGAAAGGCCCACTCGAGCTCCTGGCCTTTGATAACCTGTGGGCCTTGTCTGCCCACAATTCTGTCTGCCACAGACCACCCCAGTAGGGTATGGGAATCCCTGGGATGAAGGTCCTTGAAAACTAGGTGGGTAAGAATTTGGTGGGGACAAACAGAAACAAACACAGAGGCTGTTAGAATCTGAGTGTATTTTGCAACTCTCAAGCATGGCTTTTTATACAGAATGAAACAGATATTTCTCAGAGGATGTTGTTTAGTGAAGCAAACCCAAATAGAACAGATGACATCATTGTCAATTGGCTCAGTAAAGCGCACACATCATCCAAGGCTAACCAATGCACAAAATCATCTAAGGCTAACTGCATATTTCTTAGATTAGGTTAGTAAATTTTTATGGTCAGTTATTGTTTAGCATCTATTACCTAATTCTTATGAATCTTCAAAATGTGAAGTTAAACTATTTTAATTTTTATAGAGCTTTCTTCACCATACACATAAGCCCACTTCTGATGACACATGTACAGCCACATGAAATTTTATTGTTAGGAAAGATTTTTTTATCATAATACTATTTTGTAATTTTTTAAATGATTTGAAAAGGTCTGGTTTTCCCGGAGATGAGGTCATGGCTAGTGACCCCATCTCAAGGGATGGTTTCTTATCTAATTCTCTCACTTAAAATCTCAGCTTAAGCTGTCAAGAACGTTTTGTAAATATGAAAAGAAAATAGAAGATCAAACAGAAATTGCCATGAGAACTACAGCTCAATATTTTGCTCCAGGCGAGAGTTCCACAACCAGTTCCAGGAGACCTCCTTCTTTTGAAGTTATCACCTCAGTCTGTGGAACTTGTCATACAGAATCTACTGGGGTGGGTGTGGCACCTGTCTCTAGTTTCTTACCTTCCATCTTCTGTATGAGAAAGGCTGTCACCTTCACCCACCTGCTGAAGTGATCTTCCAGGTTGTCCTGAGCTTTCTTCTTCTTGCCTTTGAGATCTCAATCTGAAGTTTGTAAGAGATCTCTCTTGACTGATCCTGTGACACAGAAGAGCTCAATTGTCACTGTCTGCTGTATCTCTGTCAGTGGAATTGCAATGCTGTATCTCTGTCAGTGGAATTGCAATGCTGTATCTCTGTCAGTTGAATTGCAATGCTGTATCTTTCTGTCAGTGGAATGGCAATGCTGTAACTTTCTGTCAGTGGAATTGCAATGTTGTATCTCTCTGTCAGTGGAATTGCAATGCTGTATCTCTGTCAGTGGAATTGCAAAAGTTTTTCATGACTGCTGTTAGATAAGAGCTAAGGAGGACTCATCATAGGAGCTGGGCAGCTCTGGGCTCTTTTTGTGTATGTGTGGGGTATACATGGGTGCACTGTCTTATATCAAGGGCTGTGTCACTGCCAGCCACTATACAGAAGTTTCTGTTTTTTCCTACCAGGTTACTAATGGGAGGGCATCATATACACCATAGATATGTGAGCAAGGATGATTTGTGTCCCAGATGGGGTAGGACAAGAAGGTACAGGATTTCATCCTACTCCTCAGAATGGCAAGAAATACAAGATTTAGGGATTGTTCATTTGGATCACAGTGGATGATTGTAGATAATTGAAAGTACAGAAGGTAAAGTGAGGACAAGAAAGGACTTCTCATATGTAAATTCTCTTGTGTTCTGTCAACACTTCAGGCTCCAGGTTTTATTACTGAGATGACACCTTGGTTAGGAGTAAAGTGTGGAGTATGTTCCCGTCATTCCCATTAATACACAAGCACAGATTTTGCCCCATTTTTTTCTGGAGTTAAGTATGTAGGATCCTGGTATGGACACATAGAGTCAGACTCCCAAATACTGTGTTCTACTGTGGAAGTGCTTACATAAGATTCTATTAGTTGCCAAACAAATAAATTTACCATGTAGTGGTAGGGCCCAAGGGCAAGCAGGTACAGCAGAGCTGGCATCACTCTACTATAGGTTTCAGATGCTGTCTGGTGACAGTCTCAGCATTTGGATTGGTGAAAGCCATTGTTCTGTTAAGAATACATTGTGAGGTTTTGATAAAAGGATGTTAGGTCAGACACAGGGCTGGGCAGTGGATAGCTTTCAAAGGGACCCAAAGTATCCCAAGATAATTTGGCTCTAACTTACATTTTCGCTCCCTCTCTCCTCCCTCCCACCCTCACCCCCCATCTCTCTGTCCTCTTTTGGAAGTTTCCTCTCCTAAGTGCTGCTTTTCCCCTCCTAGCTCTATCCGATTGCTCTGGTGTCTGGTCACATACTGCTAAAGAGTCAGTCTGCTCTAATAACTGACCTGGAGCCTCACCTTTGGAGCTCCTAAAATTGAAAGTGGCGCTCTTACTTTGTGGCCTTGCTCTCACCACCTGCTACCTGCCCCAGGCAGGAACAGACTTTCCACCCACTTGCTTGTTCTACACCCACTTGATTTATGCTGCTTTTAGAATCTGGGCACCTTACAAAGGACTGGGTTTTCTCTTTGGATGCCTGTTTCCGGGAGAAGGGCCAGATCTGGGTTGCATCCTATGCAAAGGAAAAACACAGCAGATGGCAGCAGGGGTTTGAAATCACAGTGCCTTCCTGAGTGAGCTGGAATCAGACAGTCAGGGTAAGGCACCAAGAAATGGAACACTGCAGTGTTGGTTGGGGTGGGAAGCCACTGGGAGGGTAGATATAAGTTCCTGCTGTTCACAAAAAGCTGGGGAGAGGGAATAATGGGACCTTGCAGGTAGCATGAACAACTGCAGATGACTCTCAGGTCTGTGTGAATGCCATTTAGTTTTCTATTTTACTACATTGTCTGGTGACAAAGTTGCAGATGAAAACATGTCCCCCAAACTCAAGAAAACGTATTTGTTTAATGAGCATAAGGGCAGTGCCTGCAGAGGCCAGAAGAGTGTGCTAGATGCCCTGGACTGGAGTGGTAGGTAGGTGTGAGCTGCTATGCAAATGCTGGGTGCTCTGGAAGGAGAGGGAGTGAGCTTAACCACTAAGCCATTTCTCCAGCTCTTCAAGGTAATGTCTTAACGTTTTCACTTCTTCTTCCTGACTCCCTGTTTCCTGGGCCACAAGGCTTGTTCAGCATCCTTGTTTCTCTAAGTGGGGTTTCATGAGCTTGTTTTTTCTGGTGTAGACTTACTTGGTCAGTGAGCACTGTGCCGTTGTCGTCTGGACATCTGTTCCAGGAAAGGTCAACCAGGATTCTTAACTGCTTGCTGCCATGGTGCTGTGCCTCCAGTGGGAATGAAACAGCCAGGTTTCCTGGAGGTCGTGGTGTTTTTGTTGTAGGGAAATGGGTTCCGAGAGAGAGCATCTATGGCACCCACTGGCTCAATAGTTTGGATAGAGGGGAGTGTCATGGGACAGGATTCTTAGGTCCTCAGGTCTGTGGTTAGGCACAGTGTCACAGAGTCAGTGGGTGGTTCAGAGGTGACACAGTAGCTCACCTGGGGAGGCTCGGAAAAACCACTGTCCTCTGCCTTCCCACCCTGATTAGCAGAGGTTGATGGCACTGACCTGCAATGCTTGTCTTTCTACATGCCCTCATTCTTCATCCGCTGGTGGCATGGAGGCCTATTACCGCCCTTTCGCCTCCTTTTATTGCTCCCTCCTCTCCACGATCTTCTCCCCCCCCCCAGTCTCTTACTCCCTCCTTCCCTTCTTCCTCCTTTCTCTTTCCTTTCCAGTGTCAAGACTTAGATTATTAATGGCTTTTAGGCTGTGGTATCAATGAAAATGGGCCCAAAGTCTTCTATAATACACACACACACACACACACACACACACACACACACACACACAATGACATGGCCTTAGCTTAGTGTGAATATGTCCACTCAAGGACATTACATCCAATAAGCTCTCTTATTTATGTGCAAAGGAAAAAATAGAAAGTCCATGAATTAACAATCTGTAAAAGATTGAGAGCAATTCAGTTCTTCACCTGCATCAGTATATGAAAGTTTTGAACTTGTGTTGAATTTGTAAAGATGGTTATAAAAATATCAGAAATCTAGACTTCTTTACTGACATTTAAAAATACTGTTGTCTGGGCTGGAAAGATGGGTCAGTGGTTAAGAGCACTTGCTCTTGTAGAGGACCCAGGTTCATTTTCCAGAACCCATACTAGGTGACTCACAAATAACTGCCTGTAACACTCCAGGTCCAGGAGACCCAGGTCCCTCTTCTGGTCTCTGCAGGCACTGCATACACACGGTACACATACAGTTAAGTAGGCACACACACATACACATAAATTAAAAGAAATACTGTTGTCCAACCCTTTTGCCTTTTAAGACAAAGGCATTTGTGTGAAAATGGTTTTGTTAATGTCGAGTTATAAAGAGAATCTTGCATGTATTTTTTGTTTGGCTTTTTGGGGGCCTACCATCCAGCTCCCAAATAAATATACGGAGACATATCCTTAGCTATGAATGTTTGGCCTTAGCTTGGCTTGTTTCTAGCCAGCTTTTCTTATCTTAAATTAATCTGTCTACCCCCCCAATTTTATCTTTCTTACATCTGTATCCACTTTCTTCCCTTCTTACTCTGTGTCTGTGTGTCTGTGTGGTTGGCCCCTGAAGTCCTCTTCCTTCCTCTCTCTTGTTGCTCCCTCTTTCCAGATTTCTCCTTGTTTATCCTCTCTGCCTGCCAACCCTGCCTGTCCTTGCTATTGGTTGTTCAGATCTTTATTAGGACCAACAGGTGTTTTAGACAGGCAAAGAATCACAGCTTCACAGAGTTAAACAAATGCAGCATAAACAAAAGTCGCACACATTAAAATAATATTCTCCAACAAATGTCCTTCACAGGTGAGAGCGCTCCCTCTGCTCTCGTCTGTTCGCTTGCTCTTTGAGCTTTCTGGGCTTCCCCACACCTCTGGACTATCTTTTATGTGCTGTTCTCTAGGCCCTTAGCTCTCACTCTCTTCATATACTCCCCCCTCCTGGGTTTTAGGAAGGGGTTATATCTACATCTCTCTCTTTCTGGTTCAAGAGCCAAGGAAAATGAAATCCATTTGTGTGTGTGTGTTTATTGTATTTTTATTTTTGAGATTATAATATAATTAAACCTTTTTTCCTTCCCCTTCCTCCCTTAAGCCTCCATGTACCCCTTCCTGCTCTCTTTCAAACCCATGGCCTCTTTTCTTTAATTGTTGTTATATAGATGCATAGATATTCATTCATAAGTATATAAATACAATCTGCTCAGTCTGTATAATATTTCTTGTATGTTTATGTTTCCAGGGCTGACCATTTGGAATTGGATAGCAAATTCTCTAGGGTGCTCTCTTCCCTGGGGAAGATGATTTCTCCCTATCTCAGCATTCTTAGTTGCCTGTAGTTCTTTGGGTTGAAGTCTCCGGGCTTTTCCCCCCTTCCACGTTAGTTTGTCTGTTGGCGCCCTCCATGTGCAGGTCATGTTTAAGTAGCCGTGTTGGTGAGACTATGGTTCTGAGCATTAGGTGCAGGACCTGTATTGCAGTTGAGTCAGTTGGGACTGGGCTCCACAACTCTACATTTTGATCAGTTGTGGTTTTCTGTAGTGGCCTCCTGTTGAGAAGATCAGTGCCCTCGACGAGGGATGTGGGTATAATCGTTTTTAGAATGTGCTTAGTGATGTTACTGGTGTGCCATGCTTCATTGATGCCCATGGGAGGCCTTACCCTTTCTGAA